>NW_021832518.1:0-2500 GCF_006345805.1 Octopus sinensis | reverse complement strand
GTAGAAGAGTCAGAGTTGGAGTCAAAGTTTTCGTTTTGACTCCACAGCCCTGGATTAAAGTGGCCCGCAATGTAATTTGAATTGGCCAGGCCTGAGGTCGACAAATAGGGACCATCCCTTTCCAGAGGTAAAAGTGGGTTTAAAATGACATATGTTTAAGCAAAGTTTGACTTTGACTTTCATCCTTTTGTTGGTCGATTAACTAAGTACCAGTTACACACTGGGGTTGATGTAATTGTCTTAATCACCTCCCTAAAATTGCTGGCCTTGTGTCAAAATTTGAAACCAATTGCTTATTATGAGTAAGGAGGTGAGCTGGCAGAACCGTTAGCACACAGGGCGAAATGCTTAGTGGTATTTTGTCTGCCGTTACATTCTGAGTTCAAATTCCGCCAAGGCCAACTGTGCCTTTCATCCTTTCGGGGTCGATAAATTAAGTACCAGTTATGTACTGGGGGTCGATGTAATCGACTTAATCCCTTTGTCTGTCCTTGTTTGTCCCCTCTGTGTTTAGCCCCTTGTGGACAATTAAGAAATAAGAATAGTTATGGAGTTGGGAAAAATGCTGCTGAGCTTTTTGTCCATTTTTACATTCTGAGTTCAAATGCCACTAAGGTCAACTCTGCTTGTATCCTTTCGAGGTCGACAAAATAAACACCAGTCGAGTACTGGGGGGTCAATGTAAGTGACTTGATCCCTCCTTTGAAATTGCTGGTCCTGTGCTGAAATTTGAAACTGATATCAATAATCCTTTCTATTACAGGCGCAAGGCCTGGAATTCGGGGGAGGTGGGCATGTGTTGATTACATCGACCCCAGTACTCAACTGGCACTTAATTCATTGACCCCCCCAAAAGGATGAAAGGTAAAGTTGTCCTTGGTGGAATTTGAACTCAGAATGTAGCGATGAGCAAAATACCACTAAGCATTTCACCCAGCATGCAAACGATTCTGCCAGCTCGCCATATTGAAACTGATATTAATGATAGTGGTGGTGGTGGTGGTTCCTGTTGTTGCTGCTGTTGTAGTTGTTAGTCTCACGTCTGTCAGCCCTGACACAAGCTTAATGGTTAGGGTATTCGGCTACTGATCACAAGGTTGTGAGTTCAATTCTCAATGGTGTATTGAGTCCTTGATCAAGACACTTTATTTCACGCTGTGCCTCAGTCCACTCAGATGGCAAAAATGAGTTGCATGAGTAATTCAAAGGGCACCAGTTTTGTCACATTCTGTGCCATGCTGAATCTCCTTCAGAACTACATTAAGAGTATGCATGTCTGTGGAGTGCTCAACCACTTGCATGTTAATTTCATCAGCAGCCTATTCAATTGATTGGATGAAGTGGAACACCTGTCATTGTAATTGACAGATTACCAGTTATTTCACCTTGCCACAGTCCACTCAGCTGGCAAATACGAGTTGTACCTGTAATCCGAAGGGCCAGCTTTATCACATTCTTTGTCATGCTGAATCTCCCTGAGAACTACTTCAAGTGTACGCATGTCTGTGGAGTACCCAGCCACTTGTACATTAACTTCATAATCAGACGGTTCCATTGATCAGACGGTTTGGTTGATCAGATGGTTCCGTTGATCAGACGGTTCCATTGATCAGACAGTTCGGTTAATCAGACAGTTCCGTTGATCAGATGGTTCCATTGATCAGACAGTTCCGTTGATCAGACAGTTCCACTGATCAGACGGTTCCGTTGATCAGACGGTTCCATTGATCAGACAGTTCCGTTGATCAGACGGTTCGGTTGATCAGATGGTTCCGTTGATCAGACAGTTCCATTGATCAGATGATTCCATTGATCAGACAGTTCCGTTAATCAGACGGTTCCATTGATCAGATGATTCATTTTATCAGACAGTTCCGTTGATCAGACAGTTCCATTGATCAGACGGTTCCATTGATCAAACGGTTCCGTTGATCAGACAGTTCGGTTGATCAGATTATTCATTTTATCAGACGGTTCCGTTGATCAGACAGTTCTGTTGATGAGACAGTTCTATTGATGAGACAGTTCCAATGATTAAACCAACTGGAACCCCTGTTGACATAACTGGCAGAATGCCAGTTTTATATACCTACATGAGATGACATGTATTCATGGCTGTTTAAGCAGCATTATAGGCCTTCCCAGGCAAATCAGTTCATTGGCCCCTACTTTAAGCAAGCCACAAAATGCATAGATCACAATTAGGTCCCTAGACACGCAAGGCCCCCAATCAACTGCCTTGAGGTCCTTATGTCTTAAGACAGCACTAGAGTATTATTAGGGCATGTATTAGAATATATATTAGAGTATGTGTGTGTAAAGTGAGTGTTTCATGAGGTAGATAGAAACCCTGTCTCTTGTTCATGACCATTGTGTGGATGTATTTGTGTATGTGTGAGGAGTGTATGGTGTGGTGTGAATATGCAGTGTGTATATGTGTATATTGTGTGTGTGTGTGTGGTTTGTGACATATGTGTGGTGTGGAGTATATATATATATA
>NW_021832517.1:20000-30574 GCF_006345805.1 Octopus sinensis | reverse complement strand
GAGAGAGAGAGAGAGAATAGATCTACACATATTTACTATTGTGAATTGATAGATAAATAAATAAATGCAAATTTGTTGAAAGCAATGTAAACGGTTATATGGTTATATACAAAAGCGCTCGCACACACTCACACACACACACAACGCGCGTATGTGTGTGCCTATGTGTAAGGGTGTGTGCTTGTGTTGTGCGTGTATGTAGAGACATATTTGTGATCATTGTATAGATATTGAGATATATGAGAATGACAAACAGATTCATTACTGTATGTATATATGTATGAAAATCGTTTTTTTTTTTTTATAAAATATATCTATTAGAATTTTTCCTAGAATGAAGAAGCTAGTTTTCAGCGTTGGAATGTGGATAACAAGAAAAATAAATGTTACACATTGAGATTTAGAAATATTTCATTCTGCTTAGGCGAAGGAGTGGCTGTGTGGTAAGTAGCTTGCTAACCAACCTCATGGTTCCGGGTTCAGTCCCACGGCGTGGCACCTTGGGCAAGTGTCTTCTACTCTAGCCTCGGGCTGACCAAAGCCTTGTCAGTGGATTTGGTAGACGGAAACTGAAAGAAGCCCGTCGTATATATGTATATATATGTATATATGTATGTGTGTGTATGTTTGTGTGTCTGTGTTTGTTCCCCTAGCATTGCTTGACAACCGATGCTGGTGTGTTTACATCCCCGTAAGTTAGCGGTTCAGCAAAAGACACCAAGAGAATAAGTACTAGGCTTACAAAGAATAAGTCCTGGGGTCGATTTGCTCGACTAAAGGCGATGCTCCAGCATGGCCACAGTCAAATGACTGAAACAAGTAAAAGAGTAAAAGAGACTGTATTTGTAGGGTGCATGTTAGCTGGTCTTTTTTCTTTGCATGTGAAAGCGCGTGGCTTAGTGGTTAGAGTTTTAGGCTTACGATCGTGTAAGGTCATGATTTCGATACCTGGCGGCGTGTAATACCCACAACCAAGACTCCTTATTTCTCATTGCAGCTGCATTTGAAAGGGCCAGTCCTGTCACACCCTGTGTCATGCTGAGTGCATGTCAGCTGGTCTTTTTTCTTTGCTTGAAAAGGCCAGCCTTTTCACATTCTCTATCGGGCTGACTCTCCCCGAGAACTACATTAAGGGTACGCATGTCTATGGTGTGCTCAGCCACTTGCACATTAATTTCATGAGCAGGTTGCTCAGTTGACCGGATCTACTGGAATCCTCGTCGTCGTAACCGACGCAGTACCAGTTTCTTTGCTGAAAAACTTATCGTTTTCTGGCTGTGTGGTCCAGAAACTCGCTTTGCAGCCATGTGGTTCCGGGTTCAGACCCATTGAACGGCATCTTGGACAAATGTCTTCTACTATAACCCCGACTGACCAATGCCTTGTGAAGGAATCTGTTGGACGGATATTGTATTGAAGCCCGACGTATTCTTATATGCGTGTGTGTTTGTATTTATGTTTGTTCCTGTCACCCCTTGACAACCAGTGTTGATTTGTTAACATCCCTGTAACTTAGTGATTCGGCAAAAGGGACTGATAGAATTAGTACTAGACTTTAATAAATAAGCACTATCGTCGATTTCTTTGACTAAAACACACTTTAGGCTGTGCTCCAGCATTGCCACAGTGAAGCATGTAAAAGATAAAAGGAAAGACAAAGGATAGACAAGTGCACCAAATATTACTGGTACAAATATGAATTTTCTAATCAAGAGTAGGTTTTGAAGCGCTTCTTCCTAAATATTCTTCTCACAAATTTTAGAAGACATGCTCACATCTACAGGGCAGCGGACTTTCATAATTGGTCACGGCTTTTTCTTCTTTCAAGTCCCAAACAACATGTTTGTACTTGGCAGACGTTTCGATAGGAATGTTCTACCAGTATTCCAGATGTGTATGAGTATGTATGTATGTATGTATGTATGTATGTATGTATGTTGTATGTATGTATGTATGTATGTTTTGTGTGCGTGCGCGTGCATGTGTGTATGTATGTCTGGACAAGGTCTCTTGAGTGTGTACACTAGTTACATTTTACTCAGTACAATTTGTTGCAGAATCGGATTATTGGTGACAAAGCTGGTAAATACTTTGAGCTTGCATGGAGTGGAGGATGATGTTTGTACACCCTGCAGGAGGAAAAGCAAAACCTAACCTTTAAAAGGGCGATTTTCTACCTGTACACTTCTGTAACTCCTATTAGGAAGTGAAACATATGTAATGGGGAATTAATACCATTTTTTTCCAGTCTTCAATTTTGACAAGTAGCTACTTTGAAAAAATGTATTTTACAGTATTTTATAGTATTATCCTGCCTTTTAACTCTCGTGTAAAATGTGACATGTATACTTCGGAGTACGGGATTATGCAAATGAGCTTCACAAGGAGAAAGCTTGTATTATAACCCTATCTGCATACTATATATACATATATTCTATCTTTTATTCTTTTACTTGTTTGAATCATTTGGCTGTGGCCATGTTGGAACACCGCCTTAAAGGATTTTTTAATCGAAGAAATCGGCCTCAGGACTTATTCTTTGTAAGCCTAGTACCTAGTACACACACACACACACACACACACACACACACACACACACACACACACACACACACACACACACACACACACACACACACACACACACACACACATACAACGGACATCTTTCAATTCCGTCTACCAAATCCAATTACAAGGATTTGGTCGGCCCGAGGCTATAGGAGAAGACACTTGTCCATTGTGCCACGCAGTGGAGCTGAACCCGGAGCCATGTGGTTGGGAAACACATTCATGTGTATATAAATGCAAAAACAAGGAGGATAGTCTTACTCGAAACCTGAGTTTGTTTTTAAGTTGTTGAACTTGGAGGTAACAGTATTGCCCATCCCTTTTTAGGGACTCCAAGACTGGTGAGCTTGACTTGGTGCCGTTAATGGTCATAGGTTGCGTGTCAACCTCTATAGAAAAACAGAGAAACATAGGCAGGGGGGAAGATTCCAGTAGGATGATGTTTTGGGGTGGGGGATAACTGAGCATAGCGGTTGGTGCGAGCTCGGCAGGGTTAAACTCAACAACGATGATGAGAGATGGGGTGACGAGTGTGTCGGAGGTATCTAAGTAGTGAAGATGCGAGACCAGCCAGTTCCGAGTAGCATAGGCCATTATAGTAGTACGGAAGTTTCTCGGATCCGAAAAAGACGATTCTGCAATTTGTTGCTAGACAACCTACACAAATTATTTCTTTATGGTGATAAATGTGTGTACTGTCCATTAGTTTACTCCATCAAATCGATGTTGCCTGTACAGGTGAAGGGTGCCTGAACAGGTGAAGGGTCAGGTGTCGAAGTGATCGTAGAATAACATGAGATGAAGTGTTTTACTCAAGAAAACAACGCACCGCCTGGTCCGGGAACCAAACCCACGATCTCGCGCTCGTCAGTGCAACACCTTAACCACTCAAACCGTGCGTCCTCACAGTGACCTCTATAGCTGCGATAGAAAGGCAGACAAGAGACAGCGTGACGGTGGGTCAGAGACTGGAGTATGTCTGTTAGTGATGGAATGCTAATCGGTCGAGCGGTTCTTCTGTGGATGTCGGTCAGGATAAGCAATAAGGTTTGGTCAAGAGATGTAAACCTCTCTGATGAGACTCAATAATAGTAAAAGTACAATTAAGGCTATTCATAATTTTTATAGGCGCAGGCGTGGCTGTGTGGTAAGAAGCTTGCTTCCGGTTGAAGACTTCGGTCGTGTTTTGTTTGCGCTCTGTGAGTTAACATTTTTATTACTCTCTTTTACTTTTACTTGTTTCAGTCATTTGACTGCGGCCATGCTGGAGCACCGCCTTTAGTCGAGCAAATCGACCCCGGGACTTATTCTTTGTAAGCCTAGTACTTATTCTATCGGTCTCTTTTGCCGAACCGCTAAGTGACGGGGACGTAAACACACCAGCATTGGTTGTCAAGCAATGCTAGGGGGACAAACACCGACACACAAACATACACACACACATACATACATATATATATATATATATATATATATATATACATATATACGACAGGCTTCTTTCAGTTTCCGTCTACCAAATCCACTCACAAGGCATTGGTCGGCCCGGGGCTATAGCAGAAGACACTTGCCCAAGATGCCACGCAGTGGGACTGAACCCGGAACCATGTGGTTGGTTAGCAAGCTACTTACCACACAGCCACTCCTGCGCCTATTGTCGAAACTCTGTTAATTATTGTAAACTGCTATTGAAAATTATTGTTGGAAACTGTTACTGTGAACTGTTGCCTGTTTGCAGGCTTTGTTGCCCTATTTATTTCCCAGTATTTCGGGGAATAGTGACATTTTTATAACCATGTATAACTGATGTCGTGTGGGTGATGACCGCCGTCATTTTCAAAACCGTTCAAGATTGAACGCTCAGTAAGCCAGAGATGTCCCCTGTCACTGCTTTTGTATGTATTGGCCCTTGAGCCATTGCTGCGGAGGTTGGAAGCATTAGGGGGCGTGCCGCATGATCTGTCGTGTGGAAGTGGAGCCACTGCATATGCTGATGACCTCTCCATCATCGTGTCCGAAGAAGGGCAGCTTTCTCATGTGGAAATTGCCATCAAGGGATACGAAGCGGTTGCAGGAGCAAAGATTAACAAGGACAAGTCGGTACCTGGAGGGGCTAGACGATATCGTCCAATAACGTTGTGGGGCGTTGGACGGAAGGTCCGTTTAAGTTGCTAGGGGTCTGGTTCGGCCCAGACCTCCAGAGAGAGAATAATTGGAGCGAGATCACGAGCAAGGTGACTGCCTTAACCCATACCTGGTCTGGGCGGGCGTCATCTTTGCTATGGAGGGCAGAGGTGACGCAGATGTTCATAGCATCTGTCATCACCTACCGCCTGACCGCTGTGCCTTGCCCCGATTTGTGGCTGAACAAGTTGGAAAGAATCCTTTTCCGCTTTTTGTGGAAGGCAGGAAAGCCACTTGTGAAGCGCTGTCTGTTGCCAAAAAACGCTAAAGGGTGGGCTAGGATGCGAAAATTCGCGTTAATGTTGAGGCACCTCTGATTTTACCTGGATGGGGAGCAGGTGTGTTTACTGCATGTAAGGTTCTACCTTCCATAGTTGACATCCTTAATGGACATTGGTCCATGGCTGAAACGAAGACCTAAACTGGGGGATTGGTAATTGGAGTGCCATCAAGCACTCCTGTCACTCTCTCGGGCGGGCAATACCAGCAACAGGAGTTCCACTGCGGATTTCTATAGCGGATTAGTGGACTTTATGTCAGACGATGACCTGGAGGAGACACTGGGCTTCGATGAAAATTAGTTGATCAACCTGTTCAGGAGAACGTTCGGGCCGGGGTACCTGGATAATTACTAGAAATCCCTGGCTTGGCAGTGCTACCGTTCGGCTTTGCCAGTTCGAGACAAGCTGTCAAGGCACGGAAGTGTCGTCTCACCGACATGCCCGAGGTGCGGGCGGGACAGAGAAACTGTTTTGCACACTTTTGTGGAGTGTCCTGAATTATCGGGACTGATAGCTTTTGTCGAGCAACTGTTGTCAACGATAGGAGGAGTACAGCTATCGGCTGAGTCTATTATCGAGATTGTGTTTTTTCTGCGTAGTAGCCATACTGAAAGAAACAGTATGGAAGACGCATGTAAGAGGTATAGTGACAGGTACCTTCGTCTGCGGCCAGGAGTTGGTTAACTTCTTTAGTTACCACCCCAATAGCAAGATCAGACTGGAGAAGAGATACCTGTCACAGGATATGTTTGCGAAAAGATGGAAGCAAGTAGTGAACAAGCTGTGAGTGACTGGAACCAGGTAAGTGGGGTCAGAAGGAAAAGTAAAGTTTCGAACCTGGTGGTTGGATGCCTTCCCTTCAGTCACACATGGCAAAATTTGCAATGATCATCTGCTTATATTGAAACTTTTAAAAGGGGGACAAAAAATATAATTTTTTAACAGTATGACATTTACATTTTATCATTCGAAACTATTTCATTCGTAATAAGCAACTTCTTCACCCTCTAAGTTTGTCTGTCCTTGTTTGTCCCATCTATGTACGGTTTCCATAGCCAATTTATGAAATAAAGAAGATTGCTTCCCAACCACGTAGTTCCAAGTTCTGTTCCACTGCGTGGAATCTTGGGCAAGCGTCTTCTACTATAGCCTCGGGCCCACCAAAACCTTATGAGTGGACACACGTGTGTGTGTTTGTGTCAGTGTTTATCCCCCACTCCACCGCTTGACAACCGGTGCTGGTGTGTTTACATCCTCGTACCGTAGCAGTTCGGCAAAGGATATCGATAGAACAAGTACAAGGCTTAAAATAAAAGTACTGGGGGCGACTCATTCGTCAAAAATTTCTCTAAGGCGGTGTCCAAACATAGCCGCAGGCAAATGACTGAAACGAGTAAAATAAGCAAAGAAAGCACCCTAGACTTTTTAATCCAATCCTTATAGCTCCCAAACTGCAGTCCCGGGAACCCGCAGTTTGCTCTTGTTTTCCCCCTGGCATCAACCTACAGGACTAATTAACGTCAACCTTACCCGCATCATCAATATAAGAGGGTCAAAAATAGCTAAGGTATCTTCAAAAGGTATAAAAGAAAAAAAAATACAGAAAAACATTTATACGTGGTCATTCAACCAGTTGGGTAGAAATAGCAGTCAAAATCCTATCAAAATTTAAAATAAAGAAGGAAAGAAATGAGGATAGAGTGCTAGAGATGCCACATCTGAATTAACGACTTATTAGTCATGGTTGGAATGGCTTTGCTCATAGGTCTACTGGATCAAGTCTGACCTGTGGTTAAATAACAACAGCAATAACAACAACAATAATAAATAGACGGGATATTCCTTAGAGAGAAAAAAAAAAGCGTCGGGCCGTTCTCTGCTCGGTTGCCATTCTGCATTAAAAGAGTTTGACGCCTGAAAACATTGCCAACATAACTTATTGATTTCGCTTGAGGAATCTCGAGCACAGACTTACCAAATTCTTTCACAATGATCTAACAATACGTTGCTATTTTATACAACAAATTCCTTACTTTTTCTACATAATCATCCTCTCTCATTCCATCTCTCTTTCTCTCTCTCTCTCTCCCAACCTTCCTCTCAAGTATCTCCCTTTCTAATCCACCCAATCTCTCTCCTATTCTATCATATTTTTTTTTTATCTATCTTTCGTTAGGTCCTGTTTAGACGTTATAACTTTCCTTCTGTCTTCTTTTCATACTTTTTCTTACTAACTTTCCTCGTCCAATGTCTTTGTTTGCGTTTATTATTCTTGTCTTCTCTCATTCCTCCATTCGTTTATTCGTTCATTCCTTTCTTTGCTCCAGATTAATTTTATTTTTATTTACTCTGTTCATCCATTGTCCCTTATTTGTCTGTCAGTTTGTCTCACTGTCTGTCTGTTTATCTATCTGAAGAAATAGATAGATACAAAGGTGGGAAGGTAGGTGGACGAACGGGAACACGTTGTCGAAACTGATAGAGTAGATCATTTTACTACTTTGTGTGTGTATACACACATGCACACACACACGCACATGCATATAATTTCTTGAAATGCATCTAATTGCATTTTTGTGAAAGCTTATAAAGTGCTTGATAGTTCTGCGTATGTGTATGTATATACATATATGCGTACGTATATAGGCATACATATGTATGTATGTGTCTGCCAGTCTGTCTGTCTGTCTGTCTCTGTGTGTCCACACACACACACATACTCATATCATATATGACATATATATACATACGTGGAAACACATGGTCTAGTGGCTGGAGCAGCGGACTCATGGTAGCGGTATCGCCGGTTCGAATCTCAGACCGGGCGATGTGTGTGCTTATGAGCGAAACTCCTAAGCTCCACGCGGCTCCGACAGAAGGTAATGGTGAACTTCTGCTGACTCTTCCACCACAACTTTCTCTCACTCTTTCCTCCTGCATCTAGCAGCTCACCTGCGACGGACCGGCGTCTCGTCCAGGTAGAGAACCTATACGCTAATGAAACCGGGAAACCGGCCCTTATGAGCCAGGTAAGGCTCGGGAATGAACAAACGGCAACAGCAACATATATGTTTGTGTGTTTGTATTTGTATCCCCACCAACACTTGACAACCAATGTTGGTATGTTTACGTTCCCGCAGCTTAGCTGTTCGGCAAAAGAAACTGATAGAATAAGTTTACGATGAATAAGTTTTGGGGTTGATTAGTTCGCCTAAAGGCTGTGCTCCAGCATGACCGCAGTCAAGTGACTGAAACAAGTAAACGAATAAAAGAATATAGAGGGGGTGTATACTTATTTCCTTACCTCATATCTCGCCCTATTTGTAAACAAATATCACCCTCATTCATGCGGTGTCTTCGTTTGCGGTCTGGTATGAAAACATGTCTGGCCATTATACTGTTCGTGAAAGAAGGTCTAGGAAAAATGTTACATTACTAGAAAAAAGGACTACAGTTGGGGGCAGGAAGGGCATATAGCCGTAGAAAATGTGCCTCAACGAATTTTTGTTTACCCATGCAAGTATGGGAAACAAACATATAACGAAAATGATGATTTCTATTATTTCCCTTTCAAGTCCTTTAATTCAATTTATTCCCTTTCATGATATCTTTTACTTTTATCACCAAGTTACTATTTCCCCTCCTGCATAAGAACCTCCGCTACAACACAACAAACTGACCAAGACAACGGGTTAGCCTCTACAGTAGTCAAGGGTGAGCTGCAGTTCGCGGTCTTTTCTGAATGTCACTCCTAAGGAAAAATTACTTTGGATTTTTTTTAGAAGTACGGTCTACCTGATGATGATCCGTGCCGCGCGAGCCCACCTTATGAGAATCTATGCCTTATGCGGCCCACTTCCCGACGAAGCTTTCCCATGGCTTCTCTGCACAGTTGTTCCATTTGCTAAAAATAGCAGTTAAATAACATTGAACTGTTTTCTCTCTTTTTTGTTTTTGCTTTGAAAGGAAGATTACGTTTGAAGAGTGCAGTCTTTGATATACAAAAGATCTCAGGGAGAGTCAAAGCTGGAACGTGTCCGATTGTAGGTTTGTTCCGTCGTGACTGACCTGGGGCTAAAGACTGAATGAGTTTGTGTTGGAGTGAATGTATTAACGGCTTTATTAATGTGTGGTGGAATGAATAAGCTAAGAGTGTGTGAGGGAATGAGTTAATGAATGGCTGAGGGAACGAATGAATTATTGATTGATTTGATTAATGATTGAGATAGTGAGTTAATAAATGACTGAGGGAATGAGGGAATCAATGATTGAGGCAATGGGTTGATGAATGATGAGAAGATGAGTTAATGAATGACTGAGGGAATCAATGATTAAGGCAGTGTGTTTATGTATGACCGTGGAGGCGCAATGGACCAGTGGTTAGGGCAGCGGACTCGCGGTCATAGGATCGCGGTTTCGATTCCCAGACCGGGCGTTGTGAGTGTTTATTGAGCGAAAACACCTAAAGCTTCACGAGGCTCCTGCAGGGGGTGGTGGTGATCCCTGCTGTACTCTTTCACCACAACTTTCTCTCACTCTTACTTCCTGTTTCTGTTGTACCTGTATTTCAGAGGGCCGGCCTTGTCACTCTCTGTGTCACGCTGAATATCCCCGAGAACTACGTTAATAGTACACGTGTCTGTGGAGTGCTCAGCCACTTACACGTTAATTTCACGAGCAGGCTGTTCCGTTGATTCGGATCAACCGGAACCCTCATCGTCGTAACCGACGGAGTGCTCCTTTTTATGTATGACTGAGGAAGTGAGTTAATGAATGACAGGAAATCAATGATTAAGGCAGTGATCTGACGAATGATTGAGGAGATGAATTAATGAATTGCTGAGGAAATGAGGAAATTACTATTGAGGCAGTGAGCTGAATGATTGAGGCAGTGAGTTAATAAATGAGTGATGGAAGGAGGGGAATCAATGATTGAGGCAGGGATTTGACGAATGACTAAGGAAATGAATCAATGAATGAGAGAATAAGGGAATCAATGACTGAGACAGCTGTTTGACGAATGATTGAGAGTGTGAGTTAATGAGTAAGAGTATAAAGGATCAATGATTGAGGCAGGGATTTGACGAATGATTGAGAGAGTGAGTTAATGAGTGAGAGAATAAAGGAATCAATGATTGAGGCAGGGATTTAACGAATGACTAAGGGAATTAATCAATGAATGAGAGAATAAGGGAATCAATGACTGAGACAGCTGTTTGACGAATGATTGAGAGAGTGAGTTAATGAGTAAGAGAATAAAGGAATCAATGATTAAGGCATTGCTTTAACGAATGATTTAAAGAATGAGTGAGGGAATGGGGGAATCAATGACCGAGAGAGTAAGCTGATGAATGATTGAGCGAGTGAGTTAATGAATGATCAAGGGAGGGAATCAGCGATTGTTGTAGTTGTTAATGATGCGTTGTTGTGTTGAACGAGATGTCGTTATTGTGTTGTTTAGTGGTTGCTGTTGTTGTTATTGTTGTTATAGTTGTTCTAATGATCCTGGAGTTGTGTAGCCGGCTTTGTGATGCTGCT
>NW_021832517.1:12500-15000 GCF_006345805.1 Octopus sinensis | reverse complement strand
ATATAAAATTTTTTGTTAAAATTTATGTGAAATAAATTGCTTATAATTCTACAATACACAAAATAATCTAATTTTAAAAAAAATACAATTCCTTATATGTAATAATAAAAATATTATAGAATTTAATCACACACACACACACAAACACACACACACATCGAATGGTTAGGGAGCTCCAATAAAGTAAAATAGGTGTCAAAGGTGTCCATAGGCAAAACAGTGGTTTTAAGAACCCCGGATTAAAAGGGACTTAACTAAATACAGTTCAACTACCTGGTTACTCTCTTTTACTGATATGACCTCAAAATCACGTTTTAAGGAAGAGGAGATGCTACAATTAAACAGACACCAGTATTTTACTGGTACTTTATTTTACGGATCCTAGAAGATTGGAAAACAATGTTGACTTCGAAAGGATTAGAACTCGCATTCTGTTTAACGCTTTATTGATCTTTACCAATTCGCTGTTTTACAGATGACCCGATATCACTAATTTGGGTTGAAGGTTTGACCTCAACACATAACTGGCACTTGTTTAGAATCAGGTCAAAGTAGAACTATAATGCAAACTAGATAAATAAAATAAAAGAAGAAAATTCCATCCGTGACAACTCCATCTTTTATTTACACGTATGGCGAGAAGGGTCACTATTATTCAATGTGTCTCTGTAGGATGTTATTAGAGAAAGAAAGAGAGGATGAGAGAGAGAGAGAGAGAGAGAGAGAGGAAGAGAGAAAAAAAGACAAATACAGAGACAGAGAGAGAGAGATGAGACACGAGAGAAAGAGAGAAAGAGAGAGAAGGGAGGAGAAAAGGAGGGAGAAAAGACTGTAGGATGATATCAGAGAGACAAAGAGAGAGGAAGAGAGAGAGAGAGAGGAAGAGAGAGAGAGAGAGAAGAGAGAGAGAGAGAGAGAGAGAGTCGAGAGAGACAGAGAAAGAGAAAATGAAAGAGACAAAGAGAGAGATAGAGAGAAACTGAGAGAGAGAGAGAGAGAGAGAGAGAGAGGTGAGAGAGTGAGAGAGTGAGAGAGAAGAGAGAGAGAGAGAGAGAGAGAGAGGAGAGAGAGAGAAGAGAGAGAGAGAGAGTTGACTGTTAATTCTAGCATGTCTAGCATCCATATACAGTGTCCCCGGTTTGGCTATTTGTGAGAGAGTGGCACAGCAATATAAGAACGGACATAAAAGTTGAGGAACATTTCGCCGAGAGTAATAATTACTCTGAGTGGCGCGCATCAATATTAAATGGGTGCCAAAGTCTTACTAAAAGTAGCAATTATGGTGTGTCGTCAGAGCCATTTCAACTGGCCACCAGATTGGACGAAGACTCCTTGCTTGAAATAAGCATCAGACATTGACACTTCTACAACCACAACTGAATACATATATACATAGAATTACAGACGTATACATACATATAAACACATATAAGTATACTGTGTATACGTACTTAGTATATACGTATATACTATACATAATGTAGTATATACGTACATATAGTATATATGGATATGTGCGACTGTATTTGTGTGTATGTGTATATATGTATATATATATATATACATATATAGACACGCATACACACACACAAATATATATTATATATATATATATATATATATATATATATACGTATGTATGATGCGTTTATCTATCTATCTATCTGTCTGTCTGTGTGTCTATCATTCTTTTTCTTTCTCTGTATGTGTGCGCGTGTTTGTATGTGCGTGTGTGTGTGTGTGTGTGTATGTGTGTGTATGTATGTGTGTGTGTGTGTGTGTGTGTGTGTGTAAAACATTTATGGCATTTCCTCAAATCATATACGTAAATTCACACCAACACCATACCGAACACAAGCTCACACAAACACACATACACACCTACACACACACGCACATGCTCATACACACGCACACACACACACACACACACATGTATTTTCCAGAATGTCCAATGAATGCAGAGGAATTACGCTAGTGATCAAATCATACATTTAACAGTCAAAGCTTTGAGAATTTCGTAGTATACCTGATGGGTTCTCAGTCGGTTTTCTACGATGAGCATTCATTTGTTGGACAAACTAAATTTCTACACGGGAAACTAACGCGTACGTAGCTGAATATTCCACAAACAGCTGAACTTTTAACATAATTCTAGGAAGAATAAGAGTGACAAGGAACGGACCTTCGTTTTTTAAGTACAACTCAGAAAGAGAGAGAGAGAGAGAGAGAGAGAGGGGTGGAGAAATGAAGGGAGAGAGAGTAAAATCGACCGAAGTACTAGAATGAATGATACTTTATTTATCGATCCCGATAGGATGAAAGGCGACTGTTACTTCTACGGTATTAGAACTCAGAACAAAGCGGTGAGCTGGCAGAGACGTTAGCATGCCGGGCGAAATACTTAGCGGTATTTCGTCTGCCGTTACGTTGTGAGTTCAAATTCCGCCGAGGTCGACTTTGCCTTTCATCCTTTCGGGGTCGATAAATTAAGTACCAG
>NW_021832517.1:0-7500 GCF_006345805.1 Octopus sinensis | reverse complement strand
TGAAGATGATAAGCGTAGTGGTCGGCCATTGAAAGTTCACAACGATCAACTAAGAGCCTTCGTCGTAGCCAATCCATGCACAACTGAACGAGAGCTTGCTTCTGAATTAGACATAACGTATACGACAATTTCCAACCACTTGAAAGAGAATACGTGAGAACGCACGAATTGAACGATAACCAAAAAGAACGCCGTTTTGAAGTATCGCCTTCCCTTCATTTACGCAACAACAACGACCCGTTTCTCGACCGGATTGTGACTTGCGATGAAAAGTGGATTCTTTACGACAACCGACGACGCTCAGCTCAGTGGTTAGACGCCGGTGAAGCTCCACTTTCCGAAGCACTTTCCGAAGCCAAAGTTGCATCAAAAGAAGGCCATGGTGACTGTTTGGTGGTCTGCGGCCGGTCTCATCCATCACAGCTTTTTGGATCCAGGCGAAACCATTACGGCGAAGAAGCACTGTCAGCAAATGGATGAAATGCATAAGAAACTCCAACAACAACAACCAGCACGTCTTGGGATATTAAACTCTACCTCATCCGCCATATTCACCAGACCTCTTACCTACCGACTACCACTTTTTCAAGCATCTCGACAACTTCCTGCGTGAGAAATGCTTCAAAAACAAAGACGATGCCAAACACGCCTTCAACGACTTCGTCGCCACCAGAACGCAGGATTTTTACGCTACTGACATAAATAAACTTGTTTCGCGTTGGCAAAAGTGTGTTGATTCTGATGGTGTTTTTTTTCGATTAATAAAGTTTTGTCTGAGCTGAGATATCTGCATCTGAATTTAAAAATTAAAAACCGCAAGAACTTTCTTGACAACCTAATAGAATTGTAGTTTCGTTTGAAAGTAAAGCCCTTCAGGGATGACTAGTCCATCGCGGAATGGTTCGGTCAAATGTCAGTATATAGTATTTACCATATGAATCAGTGGATGATTCAGCAAAATGCTACTGTGAAAATTATTGAACAACGAAGGCGGCTATAAGCGATATAAAACCAAAAAGGAAGAATGCAACTGTCACTAAATGTGACTCTGAGAGTGCAGGGTAGCCTCTACATTACTATATATATATATATGGGCTGAGGACAACAACATGCAATTTAATGCAAATTCCAAGCCCTCCGCTACCAGCTAATAGATGCTCAGAAGTCACAACAAGGATACTTTGGACCAAAAAGAGCGGACATCCTAGAATCATATACGGTGCGTGATTTTGGGATTGATATGAGCAACGATGCCTCGTTTCACATGCATGTCCCCAAGATGATGGCAGTGTGCAGGTGAATGGCTGGATGAATTATGAGAACCTTCAGAACAAGGGACCAGGAAACTATGCTGAATAGGTGGGAAGTGTGTTTAAGTCAATCGGTTGGATTGTACCCCTAATTTGAAGTGTACAGCATTGTCACAAACACTTCGTCATATTAATTAAATGTGTTAATTCAGGCGTGGAGAACACCTGAACCATCACTGTTGAACGGCGGAGATCCTCCTTCTCCACCACTAAAACAACTACCACCATCAAAACCACCACCACAACCCATACCTCTACTACTACTACTACTACTACTACTACTACTACTACTACTACTACTACTACTACTACTACTACTACCTCAACTTTCATCATCTTTTCAATCTTCGGAGAACTAGTTAAAGTCTCCCTTTTAGATATATATCTACTGCATAGATCGACTACGTATATTATACAGTACCATGGTACTGTGTGGACTGCAATCCCCGTTGACAGAATTGATGTATAAGCACCAAAGAAAAATCCACAGTAATTAAGAGCTTAATTGATAACAGGTCATTAAACTCCAACATGTTGTTTCACTAAAGTAAATCCAAGTGGAACCAATTTGCATGTATATACATAATTGGTTAAAACAACTTTTAAGAGTAGCATATTTAACATAAAAGTAGAAAAGCATAAATCAAACGTATAGTTCATGCATCAATTCTGCCCAACAGTTGTTTCATTAAGATAGACAGTATTAAATATATAATGACATAATCGTGATACATAGTTTAAATCAATTTAAATAAATTTAAGGTAAATTAATTTTATAACTGTTTTGACGCAAATCATGATCCGTTATGTTAATCAGAAAACCATTACTAGTTTAAATACATCGAGAGGAAACACCGAAAAAAAAAAGGAACAATAGAAACACATACGCACGCACACACACACACACACACACACACACACACACACACACACACACACAAACACATACACACACACACAACCTTAGACGCATACACAGACATATACACATATGTAAACAAACATACACACATGTGTGTACACATTAGTTCACATTCACAGCAAAATTTTTATTTCCTTGTAATTGCTTCGTAATCCAAAATACATCATCGGTAAATTCATCGAACCACCGTTTTGATCCGCTGAATAAGTACATCGGTGAATATTATTTTATGTCTTTTATTCACAGAATTAATTCGGCGTATTTTCATTCACAATGAAAAAAGAAATTTTAACGGCCCAAATTTTGCATCCTATTATCTAGAAACTTTTAGAAATTTGAATAAAAGAAAAAATTAACAATAAAGATACCAAATAAGAATTAAACATCATATCGCCAGTGTTTATATTCCATATCGCAAAAAGAAAGATAAAAAATAACGCTCTAAGAGTTCCAGACAATATCAATGATTATCAATATGGCAGAATAATGGATTATTTAAGCGACATTACTCACTATTTATCTTTTTTAATGTTTCTTCCTTCCTTCCTTCCTCCAATTTTAAAATAGTGTTATCTTTCTTTTAACTACATTATCTTCTTGTGATTTTATTTTATGTATCTATTTATGTATATATTGAGTAAATTTCACAATAACTTGTTTTTGTTTTTAAATTCCTTTTTATATTGTTAATGAAACGCTATAATTATTTTCTCTGAGACTTATTGTCATTATTTCCTCATTAGGGCGAATTAAAACATAATGAATTAAGACTCTATTGTTATATATTTTTTAAAAGTTACCAGTATTAATAACATAATTTACTTAGTTTATCGTCAAGCGCATAAAAACAAAAATAGCATTTTACGATCATTTGGGAATAAAGAAAGACTCACAGTATTCTATGATTCAATACTGTTTTGAAAATAATTATGTTCATTTTCCTTGGTGTTTCAGTTGAACAGTCAATCTGCATATTTTATTTAGCAGTTTAAAAATGAAAGTGGACGCGCGTGGCTTAGTGGTTAGGGTGTCACCACCATGATCGTAAGATTGTGGTTTCGATTCCTGGACCGGGCGACGCGTTGTGTTCTTGAGCAAAACACTTAATTTCACGTTGCTCCTGTCCACTCAGCTGGCAAAAATGAGTAACTCTGCGATGGACTGGCGTCCCGTCCAGCTGGGGAACACACACGCCATAGAAACCGGGAAACCGGGCCCACGAGCCTGGCTAGGCTTTAAAAGGGCGCATTTATTTATTTATTTATTAAAAATTAAAACACCATGAAAAGAACAACAAAAAAGCAAAACAAAAACCAAAGCAAAAAAAAAAGTCATGTCTGCTAGTCTGTTATTAGTGAACGAAGTACGAAAAAAATTATATTTTCATTATTGACGAAAAGCATCATATGTACTCTGAGAATAAAAGAAGTTCTTTAATGTTTAGCGATGCATTTTCTCCACAGTTAAAAAGGATGACGATGAATTTATTGAAGGTGTATTGGCTTGCGATGAAATTAAATTATCCAGCGATGAAGTTATAGTGATGTATTTACCTCTATGTAATTGCACTGAATTTACAGCGATGAGTTTTCCGGATACCGAAATAATGTCCAAATCACCAGTTCCAAGTTAAGCCAAACATAGCGAGGTATCTCACTGTTGTGTGGACGCTGTTGTGTGGACGATGAAGTAGGCTAGCCCAATACGTAGATATAGTGAGTAGAGTAGCAGTCGGAGGAGTGGAGTAGAAGGAATCCAATCGTGCGACATAACACTCACCTTGGATCAACGTTTACAACAGGAAATAACTCATGGATCTCATTATAAGTTAAATGTTAAGGTTTAAATCTAAATGATAGGTGATATTTTTTAATCGATTTTCCCTTGGCTGCCAAAGAAGCTTTCATGATTTCTGACACCCCAGAATCATTTCATTAGTTATATCAATTTTTGCTGAGAAAGAGTCACAAATTCGATCTCTACAGTGCTTAATCTTCAAAGCCCTTATATCCATGACAATATTGTGTTGAGACGATGAGAGGGCTGTCCGGCTGAAGAGAGATGCCAGGGCTGCAGCCTGTCTTGGTTCGCCTTGGTACATTCTCTCAGCGCATGCAGGATACTGACAGAGTGTGCCACGGCTTAGACAGCTGTTGGGTTTTTCCATAACCCCACAAGAAGCGAATTCATCAGTTTAACTGATCCGGTTATGAAACTGACTGCGCGGTCTCATACTATTGTATAGTGGAGGCGCAATGACCCAGTGGTTAGGACAGCGGACTCGCGGTCATAGGATCGCGGTTTCGATTCCCAGACCGAGCGTTGTGAGTGTTTATTGAGCGAAAACACCTAAAAGCTCCACCAATCTCCGGCAGGGGATGGTGGTGGTCCCTGCTGTACTCTTTCACCACAACTTTCTCTCACTCTTACTTCCTGTTTCTGTTGTACCTGTATTTCAAGGGGCCGGCCTTGTCACTCTCTGTGTCACGCTGAATATCCCCGAGAACTACGTTAAGGGTACACGTGTCTGTGGAGTGCTCAGCCACTTACACGTTAATTTCACGAGCAGGCTGTTCCGTTGATTCGGATCAACCGGAACCCTCATCGTCATAACCGACGGAGTGCTTCCATCCACTATTGTATATTATGAGCACATATTTGAAGACAGACAAGAGAATCAGCCTCGCTGACGGGAACCAACGAATCTGTTTATTGTTGCGCGAATGTTTTCCTGACTATATCACAAAGCGTCTGTCCTTCTATCATCTTAATTTAGAAATATTTCTGCTAATGTGACTTTTACTGGCTTATCTCTCCAGTCACTCAGTACAAGCAGGATAGGTTACTGTACAGATATCCAGTATAGCAAGGTGTTTTATCTTGGTTCGGTGCTTGCGATGAGAATTGAATAACCGAAGGATCAAATTTTGAGTCTTACTGTAAAGGTGAACTTGGGTTTAAGCCATCTAGAATATTGATGACAGTGACAATGATAATACCAATGAAAATGACGACGACTATATCGATAACAACGTCGGCGACAACAACGAAGAAGATGATGATGATGATGACAATGGTAAAGATAATGATAACAACAGTAACAATACTGGCTTACTTTGAAGCCGTCTGTAACATCACTTAGTCAATGACAAGGATGATGATAACGATGATGATGATGATGATGATGATGATGATGATGATGATAAAGGTAAAAATAAAAACGATGACAACGACAGTGAAGATAACGGCAATTACACAAACAATTATACATAACGATGAAAAAAAAAATGAGAACAATGTTAATGATGACAAAAAAACAAACAAACACAAAGGAAAAGTGATGCTGTCAACTATGACAAAAGCACTATATTAAATTAACAATGACACAAAAACACTTTGCTAATGATGAAAAAAAACAAAAACGGTTATATTAACGAAAGGAAAAAGAAACAAAACAACGAGATTATCGATAGCAAAAATGAGGATTTTTTTTTTCTTTTTACGATGAATATTAACGTCGAAAAATACATTGAAGTTAGCCATGACAAAACGATGACAAAAAATGATATTAACAATGATATATATCAATGATTGTTATCCACGATGATAAAAAAAAAAACATAGTCAAAACAATCCAAATACGCCACTGACGATGACGAAAACAATGACAGTGACAACGATAACAACAACAACAATAATAATAATGATGATAATGAATAATTTTTACTTACGTTAGAGCCGCCCATTATGTTAAATCCGAGAGCTCCTTTGTCCCTCTGTAAGAGTAGAGTCACTTTCGGCTCCGGTTGACTCTGCAAAAAATATACCAAACAAATGTTTATTGTCAGTTGTCATCGCAATGGTTATATAGTGTCGCTCTACTTCACATTAAAACCTTCTTTTTCTTCGTCGTTTTGTTCTTCCCCCTCCCTCCATCCCTCTTTCCACCCATATTACTCTGCGTCAGCTACATCGTCCCTGCCCTCCTCCTCCTCCTCTTCATTCCTGTTGGCCCACGATCGCTACTACTACTACTACTAATACTACTACTACTACCACTACCACCACCACCACCACCACCACCACCACCACCACCACCACTACTACTACTACTACTACTACCACTACCACCACCACCACCACCACCACCACCCACCACTACTACTACTACTACTACTCTACTACTACTACCACTACCACCACCACCACCACCACCACCACCACCACTACTACTACTACTACTACTACTACTACTACTACTACTACTACTACTACTACTACTACTACTGCTGCTGCTGCTGCTCCCCACCACCTCCAATGAGTACCACTTCTATCAGTACAAATATAGCACACAAACAATATATATATATAAAGGTGCAGGAGTGGTGGCTGTGTGGTAAATAACTTGCTTCCCAACCACATGGTTCCGGGTTCAGTCCCACTGCACTGCGTGGCACCTGAAACTTGCCCATGAAACCACGCAACGATTTCGAACCCGGCACTACGTTATTGTGAAATGAATTTCTTAAACACTAGGCCAGGCTCGTACCCGACAAGAATGCCGACAATAACATCAACAACACTGACAACAACGCGCGCGTGTGTGTGTGTGTGTTTCGTGTATGTGTTTGTCCCACCACCACCACCACCACCAGCACTTGACAACCGGTGTTGGTATGATTACGTCCCTACAACGTAGCAGTTCGAAAAAAAAAAAGACTGATAGAATAAGCATCAACCTTAAAAAAATTAAGTACTCGGGTCGATTCGTTCGACTAAGAAATTCTTCAAGACGGTGCTCCATCATGGCCACAATCTAATAAGTGAAACAAAATATAAACAACATATTGGTTTCAAAACTGCTGGCACAAAGTCAGCAGTTTTGGAGGAAGGTGCCAAGTCGATTAAATCGACCCCGGTGTTTCACTGGTACTTATTTCACCCCCACCCCCCAAAAAAAAATCAATGAAAGGCAAAATCAAACCTCGGTGGAATTTGGACACAGAATGTAGAGACAGACGAAATGTCACTGAGCATCATGCCCAGCGTGCTAACGATTCTGTCTCATCGCCACCTTGTATCTATATAACATATCGATGACAACTATATAAATATTTAACACAAAATGTAATTGGAACCAGGAAAGATCGCGAAACTGAATGTTTATAAAGATTCAGGTGTAGACAGGTACATGTTACGATGAGATAGAAAAGATGCTTCGTGATGAATTGATTTAGACAGGTAAATAAAGTCCATGGTGTCACTGGT
>NW_021832516.1:25000-30741 GCF_006345805.1 Octopus sinensis | reverse complement strand
CCAATTTCAATGTCAAGATCTTTATAGTTGCTCAGTTTTTGGTAGGTCTTGACAGGTACATTTATGTCGATTGGGACAGTCATATCAATGAGAAGGCATGATTTTTGTCTGAAGTCTTTCAATATAATGTCTGGCATATTCGCATCTATCTTTCTGTCAATTTGAATGGTGAAGTTCCGGAGGAGTGAGATGTTATTATTATTATTATTATTATTATTATTATTATTATTATTATTATTATTATTATTATTATTGAGTGAGAGAGCTGTGCATACCATTAAAGTGACACTGGGGTAAAATATACGAAGTCCAGTATACCCATCATGACTACTCGTCTGATAAGGGAACACCAGGCACAGGCATCACAACCATATGTACACAACATAGTGATCTCATATCACGATAAATAACGCATAACCTTGCAGGTGGGGTCCACTTAGAATTTTCTTCTGGTCAAGTAACCCATCTCGCTCAAAAGGTCTTTGAATAAGGATTGTTTAAGGATGTTGAACAAACCACCCATGTTTCCAAATGTGAATTATCCAAACCTCCAAGAATTCTTCTCAACACACAGCTATGATGCTCCCCCACTACTTCTGCTTCTGATCAGAGATGCACATATCGTCAGCCACTAAGGGACATGGTCAACTGGTTATGGTCAAACAACTGACAAGCAAGTCTGTGGTATTGAGCAGAATATTTGCTGTCGCCCATCTTTTATACCAAGACAAAACAATGTATATGATAACACTTCCAATAAGTTAAGATGAGAAGCCATGAGAGCCACTGCCTGGTACTGCATCAGGGCATTTATTATTATTATTATTATTATTTATGGTTTCTTTTCATTATTATTACCGTTGTTGTTGTTGTATACTTTTAATCTGCATGTTTGTTACAATCACTTTCGGTGACACACCCAGCGTCCTGGGGTGAGTAAGGGATAAGAGATGTTACAGTATGATTGAAAGCTTGAGGAGGGGGAATGGCAGGGGCAGTAGCGAAATATCTTCATGTAATACAACTGACATTTAAATGAGTTTTTAAGGATGTCGGCAATACTTGTCAGTACTATCTTTTTTGATTTCTCTGAGGCATGGCTCTCCTGGGATCTTATCTAGATGTTTCTGACATCCCTTTTTTTTTATCATAACTGTTATTATGATTGTTGCTGTTGTTGTTGTTATCGTATTGACTCAGGATTTGTCCTATTCCAGCTAGATTTTATGAGGGTAGTGGGTTACTCCCTGTAACCTTAGATATCCATATGATTTCAAGAAGCCATCAAGTGCTCAAAACCCTTCTATATTCTTTCTTGTCCCTCAGAAACAAACCTTCTGTAGAAGCTCAACAGGACATTCCATTCCATTCACCTTTAATCATTTGTATACGTCATTAATCACAGCCCCTAATGCACCAAATGTCACCGGTACTATCTTTACAGATTTCATGTTCCAAAGCCTTGCAATCTCAAGTTTTAATAAGGGATTTTAGTTTTTCAACTTTTCATCTGTTTTCTTGACAATCCTAAAATTAAATGGACTTTCTGGATCATTCAGTCTGAAAATTCGATTTTCCATCTTTTAATCCGTTGGGATGGAAAAAATCCATAAAAATATAAATGCTTCCGATTCAAGCACTTTTTCTATCGGATGATTGTATACCATGCACTTCCGGCTTCAATCACCCATTTTTGATAAAACTTCCAGTGTAAAACTTTCAGAACATTCTAATGTCTCCATTTCGTATATTCACCCTGGACCAGCTCGAGGCAGTCTGCAACAGTGTGTCAATGTGTGTCGTTGTTTCATTTCAAGTTCCATATACTCTACATTTTGTTGACACCTCCCTTTTACATATATTTTCTCAAGTTGTTGGTTAACAAAGCTTGATTTTGAGCTACTATAATAATAATAATAATAATAATAATAATAATAATAATAATAATAATAATAATAATAATAATAATAATAATAATAACAAGACTCAGAGAGCGCAAACCACTGCCAAGGCAAAACCAATGTCCTCTCATCAATTAGTCGGAGATGGCTTTTAAAATGAGAATATCTGAAATAAACTCGACTGCTCTCACAAACGAGAATATTAAAACTGAACCTGACCGCTCTCAAAAATTAAGTTAAAATAAAACAGGAAAAATAGCACAGAATCCTTGTCTGGTATGGGATCGATCCCAAAACCTAATCAGCTCGTGCCAGTCACAAGGTCAAATATCCCTGAAAGTTTCATCCGAATCCATCCAGCGGTTCTTGAGATATCTTGTCCGCGGACAAACAAACAAACAAACAAGCACGACTGAAAACAATACTTCCGCGCTTCGCTGATAATAATAATAATAATAATGATAATAATAATAATAATAATAATGATGATGATGAGGATGATGATGATGCCCTGACGCAATACCGGGCACTGACTCACATGGTTTTTGATCTTAACAGATTGGAAGTGTTATCATGTACATTGTTTGTCTTGGTATAAAAAAGATAGGTTACAGCAAATATTCTGCTCAATTCCATAGATTTGCTTGTCATTTGTTTGAACTTAACCAGCTGAGCATGTCTCTTGGTGGTTGATGATATGTGCATCTCTGATCATGAGCAGAAATAGTAGGAGAGCATCATAGCCATGTGTTCAGAAGAATTCTTTGGCGTTTGGATAATTCACCTCTGGAAACATGAATGTTTCGTCCAACATCTGCAAACAGCCCTAATTCAGGGACTTTTTGAGCGGTATGGGACACTCAACCCGAAGAAAGTTCTAACTGGGCCTCACTTGCAAGGTCATACGCTGTTTATCTTGCTATGAGACCACCATGTGTATGCATACATACATGTACGTATGTATGTGTGTATGCATACATACACGCATACATACGTACATATATATGACGAACTAACTGTTACTTTCTCAGATGCAGCACGGATTTTTGTCAGTGAACAGGTCGCGGATTTTAGCGACGAAAATATTTTGACAAATTAAACTTAAATGTGAAGTGAATCGAACGGCTTTTGTGTGTTTCTTAAATGGCTTATAAACACCTTCCACGCTGCAATTATATATATATATACATATATATATATACATATATATATATATATATTATATAATATATATATATATATATATATATATATTATATATAATATATATATATAATATATATATATACATATTAGAGGGAAACCACTATGTGGACACCCTTATGCTAGAAATAGATCCGCTCTTCTGATTCCTCACCTTCATTTTAAATATATATATATAATATATATATTATACAGAGAGAGAGAGAGAGGAGAGAGAGAGAGAGAGAGAGAGAGAGAGAGAGAGAGAGAGAGAAAGAAAACAGTAATTATATATATATATATATTACTGTGAATTTTCCACGTCTAAAATATTCATACCTAGTCTCTGATACTATTTACTTTATTTACATTTGACGGATATTTGTCTTCATCCTGTTTGTTGTTAACAAACAAGATGAGGACAAATATCCGTCAAATGTAAATAATGTACATAATTTCTCATCTCTTAAATATAGAACTGTACTTGTCTCTGATGACGGAATACGGACATGCTAACCTCCCACTTGGGTTATCCCAGAAACGGTTGAAAGACTTCAATTCCATCTTACCCTAATTAAATAATTGTAAATGACTTGAAATACTCTTTCTGTCTTGGTTTTGATTTTCCCTCTAATATAATATATACCTGTTGTAACGATACCCTAACACAGGTCCCTAGATCCAGCCTTGGCTGAGATCTTGGAACCTAACGGGAGTCCAATAATAGCACGTAACCAGCGTACCTATTCGTTTAGAGCACAAGTGTACTAAACCCTTCATACTCTTTCTATACATACATATATACACATAAATATACACACATGTGTATAAATACATATATGTAAATATGTATATATGTATATATACATATTTACATATAAATATGCATAAATATACGTTCGTGTATATAGGTGTGTGTATATATATATATATATATATATATATATATATATTCGTTTTCTTTTTATCTTTTAATTGTTTCAGTCGTCTGATTGCGGCCATACTGAAGCACCACCTTTAGTCGAACAAGTCGACCCCAGGACTTATTCTTTGTATGCCTAGTACTTAGTCTATCGGTCTCTTTTTTCGAACGGCTATATTACAGGGACGTAAACACACCAACATCAGTTGTCAAGCGGTGATGGGGGTATAAACACAGACACAATAACACATACACATATATAAACATAATATATCACATATATATATATATATATATATAATATATATATATATTATATATATATATATATATATATATATAATATATATATATATATATATATACATACATGCATACACACCACACACACACACACACATATATATATATATACATACATACATGCATATATTATATATATATATATATATTATAATAAAAATAAATAAGAGAGTGGTCACTATATGGCTCACTCTAGCACCAGTTAATCCAAAGGTTTCAACCACGAAAATACATGTATTTTCGTGGTTGAAACCTTTTGGATTAACTGGTGCTAGAGTGAGCCATATAGTGACCACTCTCTTATATTTATTTTGTAAAAATATTATAATATGTTATAAAATATTATAATAATCCAGGTTTCTCGGAGCACTAGGCCACTTGGTGTTGAATAGATATACTATTAAATTAGTATCTAATTCTCTCACCCTTATTAATTAATTATATATATATATATATATATTTAATGAGAGACAGAGAGAGACAGCACATATGTACGTATATGTGTACGTGTGTGTGTTTTGCCTATGTGTGTGCGTGTATTTATTTTGCACGTGCATATGTCACTGGGTGCATACACTCACCAGGGAACGTAAAATGAAGATTCCCTGGAATGGTTTACAAATTCTTACTCTCTGCTCAGTCTATTTCCAATTCTTGGTATTTAGAATTGCAAATCGATTTCGTTTGTCCTTTTTTGAGATCGAACCCGCGCATTCCTGGCATTGTTACCTAATCCTAACCCCTTATGATAATAGGAACAAATGAAAACCGCATATCGCAACCATTGCGACGCGCCGAATGCACGGTGCCAAGTGGGCCACGTTTGGTAAGCAGAACTGGTGATGCGAGACACAAGGGCGGTTGATTTCACATTACTTCTACGCAGTTGATTTTCTTTTGCCCTCTATATGTATGTTTATATGTATGTTTAAATAGATATGTGTGCGTGTGTATGTGTATGTATGTACGTATATCATTAGCCAGTTTATTTCAAGATTTCTTGCCAATAGAGAAAGAACCGGTTTCTAACCTAGATCCACGGTTCCTTCATTGGAATTTCAACATCAACCACATAGTATTTTTATTTGTATGTATATATGTATGTATGTATGTATGTATGTATGTATGTATGTATGCATGTATGTATGTATGTATGTATGTATGCATGTATGTATGTATGTATGTATGTATGTATGTATGTATGTATGTATGTATGTATGTATATATATATATGTATGTAAGTATGTATGTATATGCTCAGATTTGTATGTTTTGTTTTATGTATGTATTCTCATGCATATAGCTACATATCTAGACATGCTCACATATATTCAAATGATAAGCTTATGCAAAATTTAACCGATTTCTATAGTTCCAGTGTATGTAATTATGCATATATGTACGTATGTATATATACATATCTTTGCATGTAT
>NW_021832516.1:0-15000 GCF_006345805.1 Octopus sinensis | reverse complement strand
TGGGGAGGAGAGGTAGGGAAATATCTTCATGTAATACAACACGGACATTTAAATGGATAGGGTCTTTCTGAGGATGTGGGCAGTACCTGTCAGCACAATCTTTTGGATTTCTCTGATACATTGGTTATCCAAGGATCTTATCTAATTGTTTCTGAAATCCCTTTTATATCATACCTAGGGCACCCACAATATCAGGAACAGTTTTCGTTTTAAGATGCCACATCTTTCGTATTTCAATTTCCAGGTCCTTATATTTACTTAGTTTGTCAAATTCCTTTACACATATATTTTTATCAGTGAGAACACTTACATCTATTAGTGTACAAGTCTTTTCTTCACTGTGTTTAATCATTATGTCCGGTCCATTAACCTGGATCATTCTGTCAGTGTTGACAGGAAAATCTCGGAGGATAGTGACATTTTTACCTTCAACGACTGGCTCAGGATGATGTTCGTATATTATTATTATTATTATTATTATTATTATTATTATTATTATTATTATTATTATTATTATTATTATTATTATTATTGAGTGAGAGAGCAGTGCATGCCATCAAATTGATACTGGGGTAAAATATACGAAGCCCAGTATACCTATCATGACTGCCCGTCTGATAAGGGTACACTAGGTACATGCATCAAAACCATATCTGTGCGACATGGTGATCTCATATCAAGATAAACAGCGCATGACCTTGCAGGTGGGGGCCCAGTTAATTTTTTTTTTCTGGTCGAGTAGCCCATCCCACTCAAATGGTGCCTGTATAAGGGTTGTTTAAGGATGACGAACAAAACACCCATGTTTCCAAAGGGGAATTATCCAACCCCCGAAGAATTCTTTTCAACACATGGTTATGATGCTCCCCCACTACTTCTGCTCATGATCAGAGATGCACATATCGTCAACCACTAAGAGACATGCTCAACTGGTTATGGTCAAACAACTGACAAGCAAATCTGTGCTATTGAGCAGAATATTTGCTGTAGCCCATCTTTTATACCAAGACAAAACAATGTATTGGTAGATTTTGTGTACTAGTAGTAGTAGTAGTAGTAGTAGTAGTAGTAGTAGTAGTAGTAGTAGTAGTAGTAGTAGTAGTAGTAGTAGTAGTGGTCAGGGTGAGGTGATGAAGATTATGATGGCAGTTGTGATGATAATGCTGATGTTGATATCAGTGATAATGGTGATGGTGATAATGTTGGTCATGATAGGGATGATGATAATGTCGATGTTGGAGATAATGATGATGATGATGACTTTTGAGTGACAAAACAAAGTTCAAGAATTCTTTTATTTGTGTTCTTAGAAGAATAGAATTGGTCGAATAGAGCTGAGAAGTTGTGGCTTGGTTTGTCAAAGACTTTTGAGTCAGTGTTACACAAACTGCTTGAGTATACCACGGAGCTGTTCTGGATCCCACCAGAAGTCTGCAAGCTGATGATGGATTACTGCAGCAGGTTCTACACGCAATTTACATCGAAGGATTACACACAGACTTGGCAAAAGCTTGAGATGAGAAATTGTAGCTGGGTGTACAATTTCAGTCATATGGTTCATTCTTGGAATGGAATTCATCCTATAAGGGATAATGGCTCACGACCATAAAATGAAGAGCCACTCACCTAAGAAAGTATTGTTAGATAGGGATCAGAAGTGAACGGTGAGAATCTTGTACAGGCTGGGCGAGGCTGATGAGCCGCACAGGGTAACACTCGTTAAGGGAGGACAGAAAGAAGTAAAGTATGAGATCGTAAGAGAAGTCATGACTACAATACCAGAGGATCGTGTGAAGGGCCTGGGCAGGCAGGCTGGATGATGGAATGTTTAATGATAGAAGTGAGGGGATGAGGATAAAGAAAATGGGGCTGACAAGGGACTCTCAATGATCAAGAAAAAGAAATACATTACCACCAGGTAAGTTCAAACTTTGGTGTTTGCAATTAGCTTTGAACCCCAGACTGCAGAGGCCAGTGATGTTATGTGAAACTGCAGGGACACAGGTTGTGACAATTGAATGGAAATGTAACGCCTATATTCACAAGTGGCTAGGATTGCCATTGACCTTTGTGTGGGTGGCTTTGTTCAAGAACAAAGGCCCATTAGAGACAGCAATTCTGTTGATAATTGAGCTGTACGAATGGGGGTTGTGGTGCAAAAATGGTTTTGATAATGCACTATTCGAACAAATTTGTTACACGTTCCTCCGGAGAAGTTTGTAACCTTCCTAGAATATGGAGATATAGTGGATCACACACACACACACACACACACACACACTGATATCTTTGACTCCTCCACTAAATGCATGCCCAACTGATTCTTGTAGAGTCGATCACAGAAAGCTCCATTTTTTCTCGGGTCCCCGGAAATCGCTGTCTTCTTTGCCTCTTCTACCCTTACTCTATCGGCCCCTACCCTTTCTTCCCATCCCTGGAATTTCCCCCTCCTCTCTGTTCCTGTCTTCCCTGCCGTTGTTGACTCAGCAAATTTCAAGATGAACGTTAACGACATCAAGCTCACCAGTCTATGGGAGCGTTCGAAGGCTATAGGCACGAGCCCTCATTCCAGACCCAGCAATTAAAAAACGAAACAGAAAAGAAAAAGTTGGCAAGATTGAGGATAAGACAAAAGACAGGAAATTATTTTGTTTTTATGTTTATTGTATGACATTTTAATATCTCCCCACCTCAGTAAAAAAATATATGTGGCACATGTGTGACTGTGTGTGTAAAGCTGGACTCAAGAGCCATCTTCGTAGTCATAAAGCGAGACAGATGAGTGACAACCTGGCCACTGGTGGTGGTGTAACACACCATTCTAATCATATCTGTTGGGCATGTGGAAGAGAGTGTAATTCGGGAGGAGGACTTAAACGACATGCAAAGGTACATGAAGCCCAGTTACAACTACAGCCGGCTATTACCAGTAAAGGTTTTAGTTGCCAATTCTGTACAAGACATTGTAGATCTTTGGCTGGGCTAAAAAGTCACATTCGGTCACAGCACCAGTAACAGTTAAGCTTCGTGCAATGGCCATACTCGATAACGAGGGGGCAAGGAGTGGCTGTGTGGTTATGTAGCTTGCTTAGCAACCACATGGTTCTAGGTTCAGTCCCACTGCGTGGCACCTTGTGAGTGGATTTGGTAGACGGAAACGGAAAGAAGCCTGTCGTATATATGTGTATATATATATGTGTGCGTTTGTGTGTCTGTGTTTGTCCCCCAACATCGATTGACAACCGATGGTGGTGTGTTTGCGTCCCCCGTAACTTAGCGGTTCGGCAAAAGAGACCGATAGAATAAGTACTAGGCTTACAAAGAATAAGTCCTGGGGTTGATTTGCTCCACTAAAGGCGGTGCTCCAGCATGGCCACAGTCAAAATGACTGAAACAAGTAAAAGAGTAAAGAGTATACATACACACAAACACACACACATATATATATATATACATATATATAGATATATATATACATATATGTACATATATACATATATATATACATATATATACATTACGGAGATGTACTCGCATAGCAAGTAATTTGATCTGAGATCGTGTGCTGAAACGAAAACAATTGCAGCGTGGAAGGTGTTTATAAGCCATTTAAGAAACACACAAAAGCCGTTCGATTCACTTCAACATTTAAGTTTAATTTGTCAAAATATTTTCGTCGCTAAAATCCGCGACCTGTTCACTGACAAAGTCCGATGCAGCACGGACTTTGTCAGTGAACAGGTCGCGGATTTTAGCGACGAAAATATTTTGACAAATTAAACTTAATGTTGAAGTGAATCGAACGGCTTTTGTGTGTTTCTTAAATGGCTTATAAACACCTTCCACGCTGCAATTGTTGTCATATATATACATATATACATATATATACATATATACGTATATACACATAATACATATATACATATATATATATACATATACATATATATACATATACATACATATACATACATATGCATACATATATGTACGTACCTACCTCTACATGTATATATACATGCATATATGGGTACAGGACGAACACGTCGAACACAATGAGAAACGAAAACATAAACACAAAACCAAGGAAATGGACATTTTTCTTAAAAAATGAAAAAATAGAGTACAGGACAAACAAAACAAGGAAAATTCCCCTTCTTCAGTCGCCTTTGTTTCATCTACTCCACGTTTCGAAGGTCAAGGCGATACATGACTTTAATGAAACAATCCTTCCCGCGAAAATCAAATTAAATAAAATTTGAGATTTTTTTGCGAAGGGGTAAAAATGGTAACAAAAACAGGACAGTAATAATGATGCGCACTCTTAACCTTTCTCTCCCCCTCCCTTTCTCAGCCTTCATTCTTTTGGCTTTCCTTTTCTTCTACCTTATTGTCTCTCCCTCTCTCTCTCTCATTCTTCATTCTTTTCTCTACAACCATTCCCTTTTTTCTCTCCCTTTCTCTTACTCCTCCTCCTCCCTCCCGTCGTTGACCCGTGACGAGAACTCTGCTACTGTCTTTCTGTCCTGGCTTCCTTCAAGTAGAAACGACACTTTCTGTTGCTCCCTCGCCGTTCTCAAAAAATAGCGTTCGTAAAAAATTTTATCTCGTTCGGCTTAACAGCCCTTCTTGTTTGTGTTACTGCTATTCTCCTTGTTCTGTCTTTTACTGTTTATATTTTGTACTGTCGTTACTGTCCTAGACACAAAAACACATAGACGCAAAAACACACACACACATACACTCACACGTATATGCATATATACATATACATATGCAGATATATATATATATATATAAAACAAAAAAACGAAAAAAACAAAAGACGAAGACAGGTGGTGTACAAAACAAACAGATGTATTAGTATAACGCTCAGGAATAGAAAAAGTCTTTTACGTTTCAAGCCTGCGCTCTTCTACAGAAAGGGACACAGAAAAAACAAGGAGAGAAAAAAAATGTGTGTAGTGCCTAACGATCTATCATAGCGACTGACTGCCGGACAGAAGGGTCACACAGGAGAGCGAAGAAGTAGGGGAGATAAAAGAAAATACAGGAAAGTTTAGAAAGAATAAAGAAAGTAATGATAATAATAATAACAGTTTTACGTAAAGTTCAAAGGTTTTTGACGTCGTGGTGTATTGCAAGGATTTTTCATCAAGAGTAGCGTCCACGGTGATCCGTAGGTAGGTGAGGTGCAGCCGGAGGGTAACATGTCCAAAAGAGAATCCGTAAAGGGTAGATAGAAAGTCCAGTGGAGAAGTTCGTGTGTGATAAGAAATGACAGGATCAATTGGTGCGACCACGTGAGCGTGTGATATATAGGGAGAGTTTACGAATATATATATATACATGTGTGTGTGTGTGTGTGTGTGTGTAATAAATTGAAAGGTATAATCAATAAACGCACTAATTGATCAAAACAACTTTATAACATTCCCATATAAATCGAACATAAATATATATTAAAACATCAGGGCCCCCAAGGGTAAAATTCAATAGCATAAAATATACACATATATACCATTGGGTGCCCTGATGTTTACCAGTATTTTCGTCTTTCATCCTTTCGGGGTCGATAAATTAAGTACCAGTTGCGTACTGGGGTCGATCTAATCGACTGCCCCCACCACACCTCACCAAAAAATTGCAGGCGTTGAACATAGAGTAGAAAAGAATATATATTTATGTTCAATTTATGATAATTTGGGAATGTTATAAAGTTGTTTTCAAGAATTAGAGTTTTTATTCATTATACCTTTTAATTTATTTCCCTCTCGTCTCAGTGTTACCTGAGCACTTCCATCTGCAGTCCTACTTTTATTCTTCGCTTTAACGAAATTATAAAATTATCTTCATATCATATACATACATACATACATACATTCCGTCTACCACATTCACTCGCAAGGCGTTGGTCTGCCCAGGGCTGTAGTAGTAGACACTTGCTCTAGGTGCCATGTAGTGGCACAGAAATAGAATGTCTTGCGATATTTATTTCGGCTCTGTGCTCGATGAGTTCAAATAGAGCCAAGGGTCGCCTTTGCCTCCCATCCTTTCGGTGGCAATAAAATATAATACCAGTCCTGCAATAAAGGAGTTTCTTTGTTCTCTCTCTCCCTCTCTTTCTCTCTTCCCTCTTTCTCTTTCTCTCTTTCTCTATAGATATGAATGTGTGTGTGTATATATATATATATATATATATACGTGTGTGCGCACTCGCGTGAAAGGTGTGGACTGCGGGAGAGAATTCACTCCAATTATTGATTTTAATACAAGAATCCTAAAAGAGTCACTGTTTTTTGAATGACTATTCTTAGGTTGAAATTGCCAGCGTCATCTTCCGGGGCATTCTTTCATTCTTCGTTCGTGCATGTAGACTTTTGGTATAGGCCCCTGTTCTTAAAGTTTCTCTCCCACAGTCTTTGATGATTTAATCTTATTGATCTTGTTCGATTTGCTGTGTCATTTTATTATAATAATGGCTTTAAACATCCAGCGCTGGCCAACAATGCTCTTTCCCTTAGTTCTGTCATTGCAGTCAACTTTCCAGGAAGTGGTCTTGTTGCCTTTCTCGTTGGGTTTTGTCTTTAGACGATCTTCATTAAATTACCAACAAGTGTGAAACAGCTAGAGCTACTCTTGATGTTTTATCTGTTGAATAGTTTTCTTAAACAAGACAAACACACGCCCTTGTAATAGTGAAGGGATGGGGGAAGTGTTAGTCTTTCAGTTATACGATCTCAATGTAAAAATCATATGCATACACACACACACCGAGAGAAAAGGGGGAAGGGAGAGGGTAGAGACAAAGAGAGCTATGTATATAAAGGGAGAAATCAAAGAGAGAGACAGAGACATACAAACAGAGAATGAAGGAAGGGGAGGGGTGAGAGAACGATATGGCGCCCGTTTCAACTGGAGACATTCATTTGTGAATACAAACTTGTTACCAATTCAAATATGCTTGAGGCCTGTTCGAACCTGTAAGAAATTCATTCACTGTATTTTGTGATGGAGAAAATATTTCGCTGTAGATAGAATAGGTGTAAATACACCGAGTCAGTTCACAGTATGCATTTCGGAGTGGTTATCTTCTCTTCAGCAGCAGAGACCGGAAGGGTAGACACAGCGAACTGCTACGAGATTTACAAAACCATAAATTAATTGAACGTCGAAAAATCTCTATGATGCCATCAATCCGTAATCCCACCCTTTTGTTCCGATATATTCCTGAATGGTAAGCTAGAAACTGATTTATTTGAAAACTAAACATCAGCATAGCAGTGTTTCGCAACACTAAATTGTATAAATATGTTTGAACCACTCTGTGTTGGAATGTAGGGAAATATAATACTCTAGCCGTCTCTTTTTACGGCATCTTTTTGACGAACATAACACCCCCGACATATGCTGTGTAAACATTTCGGGCATTGACTCTATATCTGCTTTACATGTTTCGACTGTTTCCTACACCAATAAGAATCTTATATATCGTCTTTTACAGCTCCGCAGATAAAAGGATCACGTGTTCATGTGTTCCAATGAATGTCTGACTACTAGAAACGCGATCGTACCCAGAGAAGATATAAAACATATTTCGTATTTATGTCAATACAGAGCCGGACTTGATTTTGAAGCTTCTCACTGCCATAGCTGTACGCGTTTGTACACACACACACACACACACACACACACACACACACACACACACACACACACAAACACACACACACACACACGAGTGTTTATATTTATTTATAATTTTCTATTTACACACATTTCTCTTTTCTTCTCTCTCCTCTCACTTTTTTTTTTACCTTTCTCTCCTCTTGTCTCTTCAAAAACACAACACCAAGTTCACGCCCCATTGTCAGTGAGAGCCGGGGAGGGGGAAGAGGAGGAGATTTTAACAAGCAAATTATGGAAGGAGGAGGATTGAAAAGAAAAGCGGTGGTGGTGGTGGTGACGGCGGCGGCGGAAGTAGATTGTGGAAAAGACGAAAGAGTGCGAGGGAGGGGTGTGAGTGAAGCAGTAATGAAGACATGAAGAGGAAAGAAGGGAATAGAAACAAGGGGGGAAGAGGAGGAGGTTGAGGCTGGATGAGGAGGAAGGGAGAGAGGGCGAGAGAGAGAAGGGGAAACAAAAGGAGAAAGAAAGAGAGAGAGAGAGAGGAAAGTAATAAAATCAGTAATGGGGTAAGGGAGAGGAGAAATTAAAATGGTAGGTGGAGAGTGTTGAGCAGTAGGAACAGGAACTTTTTGATTGGCCCGTTCATCTCAACTGTTAACGGCAGACGACCAAGACTGTCTGTATGTCTGTCTGTCTGTCTCTCTGTCTCTGTCAATGTCTGTCTCCTCACAAAAGAATATATAATATATATATATTATATATAATCATACTATATCATATCTATATATGCATACATGCAGATAGACAGACAAACACACATACATACATATATACAGAATATATATATATATATATATATATATATATATATATCTATATATATATATATATAGATATATATATATATATATATATAAACAGTATGTGTGTATATATTACATATATATAATATATATATTATATATACGCACATACTGTATTATATATATATATATTATATACACACATACTGTATATATATACACACACACACACACACACACACGCATATATATATACACACAACACAAATATATATATACACATACACACACACATACATATAATATATATATATTTCCGACGAAGAGCTCCGCTCGAAACGTCATAACTCCCTGCTTCCATCTCCTGAGCCCTATTAATAATAATACTGTAATTGTTCCTGTGTGTTGTTGTTTTTTGTTTCCCTTTTGGATTAAAAATATATATTATATATATATATATATATATATATAGAGAGAGAGAGAGAGAGAGAGAGAGAGAGTGAGAGAGAGAGAGCGAGAGACTCTCTTGAGAGTTTCTTACCATTATAGATAGATAGACACACATACCCAAACTCGCGCGCGTATATGTATGCCTGTATGTGTGCGTGTGCGTCCATGCATGCGTGCGTGCGCGTGTGTGTGTGCATGGCCTCCTATCGTAAACGACAGGTGAGCCCTCGGCAACTTCTTACTGAACAACCTGACCGGATGATTTGTTTCTGATGATCAAATGTTCGTGTTGTACGTGGGAGCCGATTCCCTCCATCAAACTGGCATTCACAGATGCACGGTGTGCCACGGGCCGGATGTCGAAGGGATCGCAGAGTAACGGGAGATGAAGAGTTTTGCTCAAGATCCTAATGCGCAACCCGCTCCAGGAGTGGAACCCTCGATCACTACACCACGCACCCTCACTTATGTATTTAAGTGTGTGTTTGTGTGTACGTCTGTGTGTGCGCACGCACTCATACAACCATATATTTCCTTACTGGCACAAGAACTATACTTAGACTCTTAAAGCCTCGGCGAGAATTGGGCCCAGGCCATGTCTAACTTAGTAGCTCCACTTGGAGAATCTAAATGTGATGGGTTCCACGTGCATTTCTCATTAGTAAACGCAACAGAAACCTGCTCGAATGTTTCCAACTGTCTGACTGGTATCGACCGGATTTCCTGGTTGTACCAATGTCGACATGGATCAAGCGCATCGGGTCACCCATTTTGTATCTAGATTGAGTATTCTGTCGGCCAGTAGAAAAGTAAAGTATAGGTGCCCACACTTTAAAATCGTCGGCTACACAGACTACAAATTTGTGATCTGTACGGTTGACATACATAAGCTTCGTTGACAGGGCCCCGGTTACTGGAAATTGAACGCGTCAATCTCGGTGCGCCAAGTATACGTTAACGAAACACTCGTCAACAAAAAAATGTTGGTTTGCCCTGAAATGGGTGATTAGATAAGGTTTCGTATAGTCGTAGCGATAGAGAAAAATATAATAGAAGGGGACTTAGTAACAAACTTAGAAGAGGCGCATAGAAAAAGAATTGCAGCCGACGTGAACTCGGCGAAATTGGCCTTCAACCAATTGACTTAAAATACGAAGATTATAGCTGTCAAAGTTAAGAAACGTGCTCTAAGACACGAGGAACCGAAAGCCGTTCGATGGGCCTGAGTGGCAGAGTCGCAACGGAACATAAAGGACTCTTGTTACACGAACGCAAGCAGATGAGTTCGGTTTTCAGAACTTCGGTCGAATGTTCAGAACGAATGGCGAGCCAGAACGTTGGGATAATTTTAATGCCTACCTCGACGGTCTGTTGTAACTCACGGCGACAGAAGAGGTGTGTTGCGAAAAGCCGATAGCAGTCGAGAAAATACGGAAAGCGATGATTGACTGCACGAGGCGGAGGCATCTCCTCTGGTTTGGATGGTCTACTTTACAAGTTTTACTTTTATATGCCAGACTTGTTTGGAGGCCTCTTGTCAGATAAGTACCACAACTGGCTGCAGAACGGATATTTCTTAGTTCGTTGAGTCGAGGAGCGGTGGTGCTGCTGAGACAGAATCTAAACAAAGGGGATTATTGTTAAGAAACGGTCTTTCGCCACTGTTGGACCTGTCTTTCTACGGCGGTTGTCGTCCTGACACATATTGTTAGGGTCCATAGTCGTCGTTAGAATGCTTCTATCCGGCACTGTACGACCCCCAATCGTACAGTGCTATTATTCTCAAAAGGTTGGATCATTATAAGGTCCCAGTATCACAGTATGATTATTATATCAGCACTGACACGACTATCAACACAGTCTACACGTACTCTCTTATTATACGTACTCTCTCGATACTGGCCGACGTCACCTTACTTATAGTGACAAATTCATTCCACTCGTCACGTGGGAGGGGTGTACGACTATTACTACTTCCCTACAACAATCATATTGATAATTTTCGGCCCCTAGCTCCGATAAGTGCAAATTTCAAAATTTTGGCCAAGTTGTTAGCAAAGAAGTTGTAGCTTGTCATCGACAGTTAGAAAAGTGATGCATAAACCTGCACCATCTTGAACAAATATATCTAATACAATCTCTGTCTCATGTGATCGGTCATTGAGAAGGTGAATAAGGAATCTGGCACGGGCAGGACTCTGACCAAACTTAGATCAATCAAAAGCCTTCGATAGAGTCAGCTGCCTTTATGGTGGTCGATTGCGGTCCTGTCTTCCTTGGTCTGATCACTGCAATGTATAGCGACATCTGCTCGATGGTTTTCGTGAATTGTCACTTATTGAAATCTTTCAGCATCTTGCACTCAGTCTGCCAAGGTTGTTTACTCTCGTCTCTTTTGTTTGTACTCTCTCCGTGGAAATTAGAGATGCTGAGGGGCATACTGCGCGAACTAGGAAACGGATGATCCGCGATGGCATACACGGAAGATACCATTGCCATAGTGCCGGATACAAGATGCAATGACGTGATCGGCATTGCCCTTAAGAGACTTGGAGGCGGTGAGAAATGCAAAGACCAACCAAGAAAAGTCAGTGGTCCTCCACCTTTAAAGTCAGGTCCAGTGGGGCGCATGACGAACGGACCGGATTAAATTGCACTGGGTTTGGTTTGGTTTGGATTGGTGGACAAAAACTGGGATGAGGCGACATGCAGGGTGGCTAATCTCACCCAGAAATAGGCTGAGAGGAAACTATCCCTGAAGGGTAAGGCGGAGGTGTTGAATGCCTACATTCCATCCACCACCTCCTACCGACTGACCGTAATGTCTTTCTCTACTTCATTGCTGATCAGGATGGAATGCTTATTCCCTGCTTTCTGTAGAGAGGACAGGTCCCGCTGGTCAAGCAGTACATTTACTGTCAACGTCGGCTGAAGTGAAGGATTGGTCATGCAGTGGTTGATAATCCGCAGAAATGTACTGAGGCTGCGACATCCAGCGTTTCTTTGGCGGTGAGCAAGTGAGTTCACCGTTTGTCAGGCACTCTTTTTGACAGAGTTGTAATCTTGCAGAAGGGTAAACCGAGACGGGGCACCTGGCACATAGAGTGTCGTCAGGTGCCCATGACACCTCTAGCAGTCCAGTAACGCGGTTGATGGATACTCTATCATAACGTTCTATAAAGGATGGTGAGTAAGAGCGATGATGTTCTTGGATAAACACTGGGCGCCGAAGAACATCAACTGGCTGGTATTTTCCGGAAGACATTCAGGCTGAGACCCATGGATTATTTCTAGCAGTCCCTGGCCAAGCAGTGCCACTAAAGGGCATTACCAGGTCGGGATAAACTCTACAAATATGGTAGTGCGGTTACCCGCAACTGCCCGAGATGCGCACAGAGTGATGAAACCGCCCTGAGTACGATCGAACAGGGCTCGAGCAGTGTTAACTTGTAAAGTTGTGTAGAACAGCTACTATCATTTGTAAGACGGATCGAATTATCAACCGATTCCATCGTGAACATCGATCAACTGCTTTCCTTTGGTCGGGGATTGCAGGCATTTTTTCTCTGTTGGCCATGGCCAAGTAGATTCTATAAAGGACAGCCTCACTGACTTCTTCAAGTTCCACTTAGAAAGGAATATATGGGTGGAGAGAGAGGTGCTGACCTACCGCCACTAAATTTATATCGAGGTCGGTGCACGTAGCGAGAATGGCCGAGTAAATGGACCCAATCTAAGTATGCGCCTGTTAGATGAAGAGAAGGGAGCCTTTGCCTTTCCCAGTGATCAAAGGGGCTTGGGATCTGTGGGGTGGCATTTCGTCCGTTTTTAAGTTCTGATGTCAAATTCTGCCGAGGTCAACTTAGCTTTTCAACCTTTGGGGGGGTCGATGAAATAACAGTTGAGCACTAGAGTCGATGAAATCGACTAACCCTCACAACCTAAAATTTCAGGCCTTGTGCCGATAGTAGAAAGGGTTATTATTATTGTTGTTGCAACTGTTGTTATTATAGATATCGGTTTCTAATTTTGGCACCAGGCCAGCAATTTGGGGGAAGCGGGTAAGTCGATTACCTCGAATCCAATACGTATTGTATCGATCCCGAAAGATTGAAAGGCAAAGTCGACCTCAGCGGGATTTGAACTCAGAACGCAAAAACAGACGAAATGCCGCTAAGCATTCTGCCCGGCGTGCTTCCAATTCTGCCAACAAACCGCCTTATTGGCATTATATACACAGGGCGTCTCAGAGTTAACTATTTCCGAGAAATCGGAGAATATTTTTTAAAACTTGCTTTTATTTGTTTATAATGTTTAATATGTATCAAATTTATCTTGTTTATCATTTTATAATTTTGATAATATTTATTTTACAATTTATTTTCATTTCTGTTAGATCCCGGTTGTCTGTCCCCGACAGCCTTATTTCAGTTTGGCTGCCATCATTTCCTCTAGCCCTATCCCCAACAGGATGGAATAATAGTTTACCTGAACTTAAAGGATGCATTACACCTGGTACGTTTCAAAATGTGTTTCGCAACACTAAGGTTAGATTTGAAATTTCCAGAGATACAGACGGAGCATCTGTTGAAAATTTTCAATAAAGTTTTGAAATAAGATTCATAAATCTACTTGTTTTAATATCATAATTGAATAAACACAAAACCGCCTGTTTTTTCTTTTTATTTTGCCCGATTCCATTAAGATAGGTAATTCTGGGACACACTGTATTAAGGCAACGACGTTTCAGACACGATGGAAGGCCGGAATAAAAAGATTTGTGTTATGTGTTCTTCACCTTGGCGTGCTCAGTTCAAATTCCTCGGGGGTTAACTTAGCCATTCATCGTCCCAAGGCATTAAAATTAAGTATCAGCCAAGGTAGAAAACTAGTATTACTATTTTTACTTAATTTTTAAAATTCGTAAATATATACAAATAGTGACGATGTGTCACCTCGTTTCTCAGAAGACTGTTAAATATACCTAGTATGAAAGTTTCAGGCGATGATAGGCACACAAATACACATGTATATGTATATGCATGTACACACACACAAACTACACACACACACACACACACACACACATATTGACAAACCGCTCGTGTCGGCAAACGCGGTAGACTTCGATATAGTTGTAGGTGTGTTTTTCGTTTCTCGTGTTTCTAATTGAGGCCGCTGACGAACTTAGGGACACCTGAAGAAGTGTGGCAATCATTGTATCCTTGACACAGAAACTTAAAGTCCTTTAAGTGAACCTCCTTAAATGTATCATTCAATATATATGAGTATACATACATACAAATATAATATATATATATATATATATATTATATATATATAGGCGCAGGAGTGGCTGTGTGGTAAGTAGCTTGCTTACCAACCACATGGTTCCGGGTTTCAGTCCCACTGCGTGGCACCTTGGGCAAGTGTCTTCTGCTATAGCCTCGGGCCGACCAAAGCCTTGTGAGTGATTTGTAGACGGAAACAAAAGAAGCCCGTCGTATATATGTATATATATATGTGTGTGTACGTATGTGTTTGTGCGTCTGTGTGTTTGTCCCCCTAGCATTGCTTGACAACCGATGCTGGTGTGTTTATGTCCCCGTCACTTAGCGGTTCGGCAAAAGAGACCGATAGAATAAGTACTGGGCTTACAAAAGAATAAGTCCCGGGGTCGAGTGTTGCTCGACTAAAGGCGGTGCTCCAGCATGGCCGCAGTCAAAATGACTGAAACAAGTAAAAGAGTAAAAGAGTAAAATATATATATATATATATATATATATATATATATATGTTACTAATTTATATTCATGTTTCTTAATAATTGCTTGTATTCTTATTTTATATGCATACAATAATATGCTATAATATGTATGTTATTATAATTATCAGTTTAAAAATAAATAAGCTAACATTTTTAACGTCCAAGGTTGATGAACCAACTACTGTTTCCATCCATTTTTTATTTGCAATATATATATATAGGGAGAGTTTACGAAAAAAAACAAAGACGAAGACGGGTGGTGTACAAAACAAACAATATATATATATATATATAATATATAGTATATAAAGATAGATAGATAGATAGATAGATAGATATGATAGATAGATA
>NW_021832515.1:27500-30462 GCF_006345805.1 Octopus sinensis | reverse complement strand
TAAGAAGGAAGACTCTCAGCGTAATCTTTAACAAGAATGGTCAAGAAGATAACGTGGTAGACATGAGATTCCTGGTTCGATTTCACAACAAGGCATTTTGAGCAAATGTTTTTTTTTTTCCCGTACCTTCGGGTCAATCCATGTCTTGTGAAAGTAACTGGGTCATGGGACCTATATAAAATCCCGCTGGGTTAATGGTAATTGGAATTCAAAAAGTACAGTATTGTCACAAGCACTGTGTCACGTTGACTTAGCTTGAAGATCGCAGTAAAAATAGACCTGTTTCTGGACTATTCAGCCCCTTACATGTAATTCACTGAATGCAACAAGTGAATCTTGATCATGGAAACTGATGGAGGACCTCTCTTTTACTCTTTTACTCTTTTACTTGTTTCAGTCATTTGACTGCGGCCATGCTGGAGCACCGCCTTTTAGTCGAGCAAATCGATCCCGGGACTTATTCTTTGTAAGCCCAGTACTTATTCTATCGGTCTCTTTTTCCGAACCGCTAAGAGACGGGGACGTAAACACACCAGCATCGGTTGTCAAGCAATGCTAGGGGGACAAACACAGACACACAAGCACATACACACACATATATATATATACGACAGGCTTCTTTCAGTTTCCGTCTACCAAATCCACTCACAAGGCATTGGTCGGCCCGGGGCTATAGCAGAAGACACTGGCCCAAGATGTCACGCAGTGGGCCTGAACCCGGAACCATGTGGTTGATTAGCAAGCTACTTACCACACAGCCACTCCTGCACCATTTCTCTTATATGGATAAAGAATACGAAAAAAGAAAGAAGAAAAATGTTATGCGGTATTTGTTCCGGCGCTTTACGTTCTGAGTTCAAAACCCGTCAAAGACACCCATAGCTTTACTTCCTTCCAGAATCGAGAAAATAAAGTACCAGTGACTTACTGGGACCGATTTTATCAACCATTTTACCCTAAAAAAAGATGATCTAATGAATAAGTGAGGAACCATTCCTATTTCTGGATATCTAAATGACATTTTATTTATTTATTGAGGATAAAAATAAGGAAAAGAAGAGGAAAACAAAATATATATGCGAGCGATGTCTACTTATATATAATAGATATGTGTGTGTATATATATATATATATATATATAACAGGCTTCTTTCAGTTTCCGTCTACCAAATCCACTCACAAAGCTTTGGTCGGTCCGAGGTTATAGTAGAAGACACTTGCCCAAGGTGCCATTCAGTGGGACTTGGTAAGCAAGTTACTTACCACACAGCCACACTTAGTATACAAAATTTATGTTTATATACAAAATATATACATGATATACATTTATATACAAGATATATATAACACACAGACTTATATATATATATATATATATAGAATATATATAAATATACATACATACATATTTATAGCTTGCTTACCAACCACATAGTTCCGGGTTCAGTCCCTCTGCGTGGCACCTTGGGCAAGTGACTTCTACTATAGCCTCGAGCCGACCAAACCCTTGTGAGTGGATTTGGTAGACGGAAACTGAAAAGAAGCCCGTCGTATATATGTGTGTGTGTTTGTGTGTTTGTCCCCCTAGCATCACTTGACAACCGATGCTGGTGTGTTTGCGTCCCCGTAACTTAGCAGTTCGGCAAAAGAGACCGATTGAATAAGTACTAGGCTTACAAAGAATAAGTCCTGGGGTCGATTTGGTCGACTAAAGGCGGTGGTCCAGCATGTCCACAGTCAAATGACTGAAACAAGTAAAAGAATAAAAGAGAATATATGTATATATATATACTAAGCAATAAAGGGTATAGCAACGAATTGCCTTACCACATAATTATTCCAAATTAATTAATTTCACCCTTCATTATTATGTATATATATATATATATATATATATATATATATGTGTATGTATTTATGTATGTATGTATGTATGTTTGTATGTATGTATGTATGTATACTTGTATGTATCTATGTATGTTTGTACACTTCAAAAGAAAACTATAGAACAACGAAGTTTTATATCCGTAAAAGTGCATCCATCCCTCCGCTCCTGAAGACAATTGTAATTTCCTCCATTTTAATCTGTTTATGATTAAATAATTAAAAAAAAATATAAATATAAAAGAAAAGTGAAAACATTTACACGGATGTACTGTCTTTCTTGCGGGCAAAATACTTCTAGGACAACAATATTCAATGTCATGACCATTCTGCCATTAGAGTCATCCGCGCTATAATCTATAAATCTATGTAATCGAATACCTCCCGACCACATTTTAAATCAGAAAAATGTAACTAGAGGGTGATTTGGCTGTTATTTCCAGCAGGTTGATTGTGCATACGTAAGCATCTTCTTCATTAGTTTAAAAGATCCGGATTTCATGATGTGTATGTGCGTGTGTGTGAGTACCTATCTATCTATCTATCTATCTATCTATCTATTATCTATCTATCTATCTATCTATCTATCTACTATCTATCTATCTATCTGTTTCTGTCTGTCGGTCTTTCTCTCTCTCTCCCTCTCTCTCTCTGTTACTCTCTCTGTTTCTCTCTCTCTCTCTCTCTCTCTCTCTCTCTCTCTCTCTCTAGATACACATATACATACATAGTGGCCGAAAAGTTACACACCAAAACATTTTTTTTTATGTATATTACGTTATCGGATTGCAGTTTCTAAGTATTGACCTATCATCATTATTATAATTACTATTAATGAGGGTGGCGAGATGGCAGAAACGTTAGCACGCCGGGCGAAATGCGTAGCTGTATTTCGTCTGCCATTACGTTCTGAGTTCAAATTCCGCCGAGGTCGACTTTGCCTTTCATCCTTTCGGGGTCGATTAAATAAGTACCAGTTGTGCACTAGGGTCGATATAAGCGACTTAATCCGTTTGTCTGTCCTTATTTGTCCTCTCTGTGTTTAGCCCCTTTAGGTAGTAAAGAAATAGGTATTTCG
>NW_021832515.1:0-22500 GCF_006345805.1 Octopus sinensis | reverse complement strand
ACATACATCTCATTTTCACAGATATATTTACCAAAATTACGTAAAAAATGTCTTGATATACTAAAGAGTAAATTTATTCAATAAAATCGCCATTGGCTTCAACCACGGCCTCCAATCGACTTCGGAATCTCCTGCAACTCTTCTGGACAGTCTCCTTGTCTAAGTTGGTGGATGCTGCCATAATCCTTGCTTTCAGTTCATCTCTGGTGTTACAAGGAGTTTGTTGGTTTCTCGCTCAACTGCGACCCACACATAATAATCAAGGGGGTTGCAGTCTAGGGACTTACGTGGCCAGATGTTAGGGGGTGATGTGGTTGCAGAAATTGTCTGACAGCCATGACTGTGTTCTCCTGCTTGTGTGGCATGGTGCAGAGCCCTGTTGCCAGACATAGGCGTCTTCCGGCAGCCACCCTCTTCACTCAGAACAGCAGTACCTCCTTCAGGCACTTGATGTAGGCCTCTATGTTGAGTGTGACGCCGTGTGGGAAGATGAGTAGAGGAATAACGTTACCATCACTAGTGATCACTCCAAACACCATGATGTTGACTGGATGTTTGATTTTTATCACTCGGTATATTATGTCTTCAGTTTACAACGCGCTCAGATTGACACCCAAACACTCTGAAATGTTCGTATTGGAGCTTGCGGCGCGAATGCCAAGCAGTATAGCATATCATTTCCAAATTTCTGGCAGAGTGAATTGCGTCATGGTGCTGATTTTCTCACAGGCGGTGCCCAACTGACCCTACTATACTGTGTAGTCGACAAAATCAAAAACAAACAATGAGCATGCACAAAATAAAAATATGAAGTAGCGACAACTTACCCATCGCACCCTGTATACATATGTATATATATATATATATATATATATATATATATATATATATATATATATGTATATATATATATATATGTATGTATTTATGTAGTATATTATATATATATATATATATATATATATATATATATATATATATATATATATATATAGTGTATATATATATATATGTATATATATATATATATATATATATATATATATATACATACATACACGTATACATTGAAGATATAATCCTTAAAATGATTATACCAGTGGCCAGCGTATAAAAATCACCCTATCGGTAAAATGAATATTTAAGCATATAATTATAAATATATAATTATAATTAAGGCCACTGGAGGGGCAATGGCAATACGTTAGAGGTAGATGTCAAATGTCTACAATGGAGAACAAATATAGAGTCGTTTGTAAACATTTGACATCTAATTCTAACGTTTTGGTGTTGTCCATCCAGCGCCCTTAATTATAATTATAAATTTATCATTATATACTATAATTATATATATATATATATATATATAAATATTTGTTGTGCAAGATTTTTTATGTGAAGTCGTGTGTTGAAACAGATATTGTTATATTTCGGAATGGTCATATTGCTAGTTTAGCCAATAAAAACACACGCACTATATATTTGGTGTTATTTTGCTTCAGTGTTATTTATTTTTTACATTAATCTTAATCTTATTTCGGCCAGAGTTCTTTCGTCACACTCCTGTGACCGCATCAGTGGTCCTTTGTTTTCTTCTTTCTTATTTGTGTCTCTCCTTACTAACCGTCAGCCATTTTGTATTTCTATTGTATATATATATATATATATGTTTGTATGTATGTATGTGTGTGTATATATATAAATCTACATATACACCTGATCTACATCGTGATCATATCTGTTAACACTTCCCATATGCATAAATACATTCCAATGTTATATCTGAATATGAACACAATCACTGCATATACACACGCATATACATCTAAACATATGCAGAGAATAGAACATCCATCTATGTTCACACTGTTACCAGGCTGTTATCATATTGATTTATCTAGGGCAATTTAAGAATAAGACCCATGGCCACGGTTCCCCCTAAATAGGATCCACCAAGAACTTGTGGCAGGCGGGGAAATGCATTCCCAGACCAGAAAACTACTTTAATATGTAGATCATCGTGGACATCTCTAAGGGGTCGATTAATCCAGGAATCCAACAATAGAGAGGGAACCCTATGTCAAGCTTCTACACTATTTCCGTCTACCAAATTTAAGTCACAACACTTTGGTCATCGGATGATAATGGCGGAACACACCTTTTCAACGCTTAGGGTTATGTTTCTCCATAACCTTAGGTTTCTGTTACTCCATCCTTGACCATTTTGTCTATTAACCAGTTTCACTTAACCGACGAGTATAATACTGTATGTATTCTTTTTTTTAAGATATTAGGGGGTGAATTGGTGGAGATTCGGTTGCTATTTCATGCAGATTGATTAACCGCCTAGATGCAACCAATCATCTTTTATATTTAACTCCTTGTTCAGCTAATATAGTCTTCTCTAACTTATCTTTTATTGGTTGATCGGCATTGTGGTAGTGACCACCCGTCTTGTTTTCGGTGATAAAATTTGCGAGGAATTTAGCTGATATATTTAGAAAAATCAAGCGAACATGTTAGGAGGCTTCTCGAAACAAAAGCTCGAAGAAATATGCCGCAACGTGGTCATTTTCGATTTGAACTGACCCAGGGTTATACAAGAAGAAGAAGCACAGCAGCTGCAGCAGCAGCAACAGCCGTTCAAGAATTTGAACCTGGAGATCTCCATTTCCAGCGACTTTGAGGGCCACCTCCCAGTGGTGTCGGGCGTCAACGAAGAGCCCTCGACTACAAGACGACCAAAGTTTTTTTTTCCAAGTCTCGGGTCTCCCGCCCCTAAGCCCTAGACCATCACCTAATCACCTTTATCCGTCTTGTTGCTTAACAACAACAACAACAACAACAACAGCAGCAGCAGCAGCAGCAGCAGCAGCAGCAACAACAACAACAACAACAACGACAAGAACAATTCACATTAACAGTTTTCAATTTATCAACCGCCCCAAACCTGTGTAGTTAAGTCTATGCTTAATAATTAATTGTTAGTGTTAGAAGTTAGTTTTAACAGAATGAATAGTGTTAACATTGTTAATAGTTAGGTGTTAACACATTTAATGCAAAATACATAATAAACGCCTAATGAGAATTCATTATGAGATGAGATGAAAAATATCAATATTCTTTTCTACTCTAGGAAGAAGGCCCGAAAATTTTTGGAGATGGGGCCAGTCGATTAGATCGAACCCAGTACGCAACTAGTACTTAAATTATCGACCTCGAAAGGACGAAAGGAAAAGTCAACCTCGGCAGAATTTGAACTCAAAACGTAGAGTGATGAAATACCTATTTATTTACTACCCACAAGGGGCTAAACACAGAGAGGACAAACAAGGACTGACAAACGGATTAAGTTGATTATATCGACCCCAGTGCGTAACTGGTACTTATTTAATCGACCCCGAAAGGATGAAAGGCAAAGTCGAGCTCGGCGGAATTTGAACTCAGAACGTAACAGCAGACAAAATACAGCTATGCATTTCGCCCGGCGTGCTAACGTTTCTGCCAGCTTGCCGCCTTGAAAAATATCAATATTAGTTAATGATTAATGTTGTTTTAATTGTTACATCATTGTACGTTCTGAGTTCAAAATCCGCTGAAGTCTTTCATGCTTCAGTGAATGGTAACAGTACCAGTGAAATTTTGAGGTCGATTGAATTGTCTATTGTCATCTTCCAAAACATGAAATATGTACATCTGTTAAAATTAAAATCTTGGCTTGAAATCTTGGCACAAGGTCAGCAGTTTTGGAGTGAGAGATTAAGTCGATTACTTTGACTCCACTGCTTGAGTGATAGACCCCGGAAGGATGAAAGGCAAAGTCAACCTCGGTGGAGTTTGAACTCAGAATGTAAAGACGGACGAAATGCCGTTAAGCATTTTGCCCGGGGTGCTAGCGATTTTGCCATCTTGCCGTCTAGAATATTTAATGTAGGGCAATGAAGGAGCAAAATCAGTAGAGCGGTAATTAATTACAGCTCTTTACCTTCTGGGTTCATATCACTTCAAGGTAGGTTTTGTGAACAATTCTTCTGGGGTTGATAAAGTACCAGTAAAATATTGCGGTTGATGTAATCGACTGTTTTCCCTGACCCCTTACAAATCTGAGGTCTTGTGTTTATGTACCACATAATGTAGTAAACATTAAAAAGCTAATTAAACCAATTTCAATAGTGATTAATATATTATTTCGGATGACTATGAGAAGTAACTCTAGACATATCCCAGTCTTATTCTGAACTCATCTTCACTATATTTTTTTTAATGTAGAGATGAAGGAATCCACAAGGAATGTAGCATAATGCACTCGGGTTGGCGCAGATAGAGAGATCTGTTTAGAGACTAAAGAACCCAGTAACACCATCTGCATATAAAAACAACGATGAAGTGAAGTGAATACAAGAATAACTATTTGTGTCTGTGTGTGTGTTTCACTGTACTTACGTAAATGTCTAAATTTTCTGTATGCTTTATTTTTTGGAGAGAAGCGTGTTTGGATCTGTTAGTGCTACTACTTCTTTGTCAAGTGCCTCTCTCTCTCTCTTTCTCTTGAGGAAGCTATTTGCAGTGTATAAATATTGCATTTGTAATATTTGTCGAAAAGATTAACACCAGAAAAACAAAAGCGATCTTAGAGCAGACCTCTTCTCTACTCCAAGTAATGAGATGGACATCCAGCTGTTCTGAAACCCCTTGGTGGTAAAATATAGTACAAATAAAATATATTCTTTCTCCTATGTTAATTTTAGAGGTATGTACTTTCTGCACTGAGCTTTGAGCACGTGACTGACTTTTCACAATTAACAACAACAACAGCAGCAGAAGCAACAATAGCAACAACAATAGCAGTAGTAGTAGCAACAATAATAGTTTATACTATAAAGGCCAGAAATGTGAGGGAGGAGGATCGTTAATTGTATGAACCCTAATAGTTGACTGGTACTTCATGTTAGCGACCCTAGAGGGATGGCGTCTTCCATTTAATACGTGATGAGTCACAAAAGAAAGGTTGCAAAACAATGTAAAAGTGCAAACATACATGCTTGCACACACACACACACACACACGCGCACACACACACACACCACACACACACACACACACACACACACACTTGCATGTATACTTACATGCGTACATACAAACACGCGTATGTACATGCATACACGCATACGTACTTATGCCATATGTGTGTATATATATGCACGGAAGTATGTATGTGTGAATGTATCTAACTATCTAACTAAATAACTATAACTAACTAGCTAGCTAACTAACTTACTAACTACAAACATATAAAGAAGAATGAAGTACAGTATTTTGAGACAGATTCAAACTTCGCTACACAGAAACAAACACAAATAACCACCCCAGACTCACACAGAGCTAAGAAACCGCTACTTGGTTAGAATCAGGACTCCCCACTAACTTGAGCAACATTGGGTTTGGCTAAACCCTGAAGCCTCCAACCACGAAAATCTGTGGGGTGTGGCTCATTAGCTGTATATAGATTTGTGGTATTGTCTTAACCAACAGCTGTCATATTTGTCTTCTATAAAATCTTCCTCGTTTGCTTCACCATTGAATGTAAGATTCTCTTCGTTTGCTTCCAGTGCATTCAGCTTCGCTCATAGTCTCATGCCATCGACTCAGCAGCCATGATACCTATGCTTCTCGCGGCAGAGATGCCTCTTCGTAAGGTACCCTCGGAATGCTATTTCACTTTTATCTAAAGTCACTCCTCGCACCCTTCCTTCAGTCTATATGTGCTCCTCAGGAGGAGGAAACTAGTATTTGTAGACAATAGAAAAAAAATACCGATATGTGTACTCTCTGACCGTAGTTGTACCTTGGTTTATCGTTGGTTGTCTGTCGCTGGTGCTGGTGACATACAAGAAAATGATTTCATTATTACCCGTTCTCATGATTACTAGATATATGACCACTGTTGCTCTGGAAACAGCACTTGCAGCAGCCATGGTCTTCACCCCTGGGACTTGTTATTGCAGTTGTGACTGACTCACCTACAGTCTGAGGGCGCCGGTTCTCCCTTTTATTTCATCCCCGGTCTTCTTCGCTCTCCCAAAGAGCTATGACCCCAAGATAACCTTGTGATTTTAGGGCGTCATTCTGTCATGAATATCTAAATACGCTCCATTCAAATACATGTTAACACGGGTCACCTCCATATGGATCACCTGCATGTCTTGTACAAGCCAAGAGTCACGGACTCTACCAATATCTCTGACCATGTCCTTTATATCTTCCCATCTTCTACGATGCCAGTCAAAAAGCTTAGTGCGCATGTGTGGTGATTAGCTCTATGTTCTTGCTTCGTCTTCAGTCTGAAAATGAATGGCAAAACCAAGCATACCAAGCATACTATTTCCGTCTACCAAATTTAAGTCACAACACTTTGGTCATCGGATGATAATGGCCGAAGACACCTTTTCAACACTTAGGGTTATGTTTCTCCATAACCTTAAGTTTCTGTTACTCCATCCTTGACCATTTTGTCTATTACCCAGTTTCACTTAACCGACGACTATAATACTGTATGTGTTCTTCTTTTTTTAAGACATTGGTGGAGATTCGGTTGCTATTTCATGCAGATTGATTAACCGCCTAGAAGCACCCAATCATCCTTTATATTTAACTCCTTGTTCAGCTAATATAGTCTTCTCTAACTTATCTTTTCATATGGCACGAATCAAGCGACAGAACACATACTCTGCTTCACTTTGCCATATTTTTCTTCATATCCTTTTTACCAACGACGACAGTGGTATATATTGGCTCTTCTCGTCGACTTTTCCTCTTCTCGTCGATATTCTTAGTTCGAGGAGGTCACATCGTCTGTGATTTTCTTTCAGATGGTACAAACTCAGTCACTCTTTCGAACCATATATTTGAAAAGAATGTAATGTCGACGATGCTAGACGTTCATTGTTACCTTGACGTTTCTTACTGCATTTTGTTTATTCCAATTAAAATTCATGCCTTCAATCCACTTTTGTGTATCTCTTCTAATTGTACAACTCTGTGCTTAATATCGAAATTCTGTTTCTATTTACCGTTTCTTTACTCTGACTTGAAATTCACCCCGTGTGGTCACCAATCTCAAGCAATACAAGAGACCTAGGTAAAACTCTTGAAAACGTTCAAGAAACGATGGAGAAGGTGTTGTATCAGCAAGGTGGTGGTGGTGGGGAGAAATTATTTTCAAAGAATGTTTACGTCCCCGTAACTTAGCGGTTCGGCAAAAGAGACGATAGAATAAGTACTAGGCTTACAAAGAATAAGTCCTGGGTCGATTTGCTCGACTAAAGGCGGTGCTCCAGCATAGCCGCAGTCAAATGACTAAAACAAGTAAAAGAGTAAAGAGTACAGAGAGTATGTATGTATGTATGTATGTATGTATGTATGTATGTATGTATGTATGATGTATGATGTATGTATGTATGTATGTTGATGTATATATATATATATAATAATATATATACATATATTATATATAAATATATATATATATACACACACATACTCACACTTCTTATTGTCACACACCTTTAATATATTTATCCTGTAATGCTCTTTAAACAAACACTACTGATTTATGGTTTACAGATTTTAGAAGTGCTTGTTTGTAAAACTACACATATACATACATATTCATACATACACATACATATATACACCACACACAAACGCACACATACAAGGGTGCACGCACATGCACTTCTCTGTATATTTACGTACATTGCATATTTCACATGCAAATATTCTCGCCCATCCCACTACACCCAGATAGAAGATATTGCACCCAAAAACCCAAAACCCGAAAACAAACGCACGACCACTATCCCCCACCCCACATACGGACACACGCACACACACACACACACACACACACACAAACACAACACACACACACACACACACACCACACCACACACACACATATTTACAGGCGCAATACCTTTCTGGGAGTCTATAATTGGTCAATTTTCATTCCTCTCTTCCCTTTTTCCAGTTTATTATGATTCCGCCGACACACCTTCGCCATCCAATGCCTGTCAATTATATCTAGCATTTTGCAACCTCACCATCAACGTTCATTTCCATCACCACCACCGCCGCCGCCGCCACACCACCACCACCACCACCACCACCACCACCACCCACCACCAACCACCACCACCCAACCCCCACCACTACCACACACTACCACCACACAACCACTACCACGACGACCACCACGACGACCACCATGACCACGACCACGACCACGACCACGACCACGACCACGACCACGACGACAACCACCACCACCACTACCACCACCACCACGACGACCACCACGACTACTACACCACCACCACCACCACCACCACCACCACCACCCCACCACCACCACCACCAACCACCACCGCTATACCACCCACCACCACCAACCACTACCACCACCACCACCATCACCACACCACCGCCACCACCACACCACCACCATCACCACCACAACCACACCACCACCACCACCACCACCAAAAACCACCACCACCACCACCACCACCGCTACCACTACTTACTACTCAAAAACGGAGTCAAACATAAGAAGGAAATAAAACCGTGCAAAGAACACACCAATAAGAATAAATGAAAAATGTAAATAAATGACGGACACCACCCCCACCACCACCCCACCACCACCACACCACCACCACCACCACTACTAACGCTGTCACCACCAACGCCACCACCCATTGAACACCACTCGGTAACAACGCCAAAACATAATCATAATAACAACAACAAAAACTACAATAACAGTGACGTAGAAACGAGCCAACGAGGAAACCCATGGCGTGCTCACTCGACCTGAGCTCACCTTAACAATAACAACAAAAAAAAACGACGGCGACAACAATAACAGCCACCACCACCAACACCACCAAGCTACCACCACCACCACAACAACAACAAGAACAACACCAATAATAACAGCACTGATAACAATCGCAATAGTACAAAAAAAAATTTAGATAAAATAAATTTGAAATGAGAGTAAGAAACGATGACGACAAATGATTTGGCTATTTTTAGATGCAGTATATATACTTAAAGAGCATGCACCAGCTGTATGTATAGTCATTCCGTTCTAATCGGATGTATTGTACACACCGCCGGAAAAAGCGATCACCCTGACTCCTTTATACGTGTATATATAAATATGAAAATAGCTCACAATCAATTTAAACACACACACACATATATATATATATATATATGCATGTATATATATATGTGTGTATATTGCGTATATATATATAAATAAATATATATATATATATAAATAAATATTATATATATATATATATATATGTGTGTGTGTGTGTTTGTGTGTGTGTGTGTGTATACATACACACACATATGCTTATATGTATGTGTATGTATGTATATACACATGTATGAATACATAAAAATGCACAGAAAACCGTAGTCTTAATCGGAAACATACGCGGGCACGGACACACCACACACACACACTCACACACATACACACACACGTATATATATATATATATATATATATATATATATATAAATATATATATATATATATATATATATATATATATATATATGTATGTATGTATGTATATATTTATATGTGGATGTCTTTGTGTCTATGTTTCTCCCCTTACACCAGCGCCTGGCAACTGGTGTTGGTGTGTTTACGTCCTTGTAACGTAGTTTGTCGGCAAAAGGTTCCGATAGAATAAATACTAGGCTTTACTACTGGGGTCGATTTGTTCGACTCAAACCCTTCAAGGCGGTGCACCAACATGACCGCAGTCCAATGACTGAAACAAGTAAAAGATAAAAGCCACAATAGATTTGGACTGGGTTGATGGAAGCACTCCGTCGGTTACGACGATGAGGGTTCCGGTTGATCCGAATCAACGGAACAGCCTGCTCGTGAAATTAACGTGTAAGTGGCTGAGCACTCCACAGACACGTGTACCCTTAACGTAGTTCTCGGGGATATTCAGCGTGACACAGAGAGTGACAAGGCCAGCCCCTTGAAATACAGGTACAACAGAAACAGGAAGTAAGAGTGAGAGAAAGTTGTGGTGAAAGAGTACAGCAGGGATCACCACCATCCCCTGCCGGAGCTCGTGGAGCTTTTAGGTGTTTTCGCTCAATAAACACTCACAACGCCCGGTCTGGGAATCGAAACCGCGATCCTATGACCGCGAGTCCGCTGCCCTAACCACTGGGCCATTGCGCCTCCACAGATTTGGACTATTATTGTGCGCAGAGCTGAACTCGACAACCAGTCTCATTCTCACGCTCCTGACTTCCTAAACCAATGGTAAGGTGAGCTGAATCGACTGGTCGCAATACCAAGGATATGGCGAGATGGTGAGATGCCCAGATCACCTACGTATGTCATCCGTCCTGCTCGGAGATAGGAAACCCCGGGTGATGTTGCTGGATAACGCTTTTCAGACTGTTGAATCTTTACCGTAGCGTTTAGACCAGTGATTCCCACCACAGGATATATGCCCCATCGGTGGAGCATGGCAAAATTGTGTTGGGGGTGTTGGTGCCGTAGTTGTCAGACACAAGGTTCTTATAAAAGTGATTCGCGTTTTTCTTATTCAATATTCTTCATTCTTTTACTTTTTGCTCAGGCAGTTGACTGCAGCCATGCTGGAGCAACGCCTTAAAAGGGTTTTAGTCGAAGAAATCGACCTCAGAATTTATTCTTTGTAACACTAGTATTTATTCTATCGGGCTCTTTTGCCGAATCGCTAAGTTACGGATACATAAATACACCACCATCTGATGTCGAGTGATGGTGGTGGTGGTGGTGGTGGGTACAAACACCTACACCCCCATATATATATATATATATATATATATATATATATATATACATACGTATACATATGTATATGTATATATGTACGACGCATTTCTTTCAGCTTCCATCTATCAAATACACCCCCAAGGCTTTAGTCGGCCCGAGGCTATAGTAGAAGACTCTAACCGAAGGTGCCACGCAGTAGGACTGAACTGGGAACCATGTGGTTGGGAAGCAAGCTTTTTACCACACACCCCCATGTACTCAGTACTTAAAAGATATGCTGGCAGCTTCTTTTGTATTAAATAATTAGAATTAAATAAAATAGAAATAAAGTTGCTTTCTCCAACCACCGGTTGGAAAAATAAAAACAAGCCTGGGGAGTTGAGAAACGCTGGCGTAGAGGCACGGAACCGTATGCGAGCTTCACGCAGAGCGCCTGCATGCGGAGAGATCATTAGGTGAAAAGTGAAAAAAAGGGTGCCAAGTGTGGGCCACTCACAAAACGAACAGTAACTGTCTGAGTCCTTCATATATTTACATATGAAGAGAAGGTTCTATACCTCACAGTGACCAGTGGATTCAGCGCAGGCTGAAATTCAGGAGACCAGTTACCCTTATATACGTACATACAAACAAATGTACGTATGTGTGAGTGTGTGTGTGTGTGTGTGTGTGTGTGTGTGTAAGTATGTTTGTGTGTGTATGTGTTTGTCTGTGTGTGTGTGTGTTTGTGTGTGTGTGTGTTTGTCTGTGTGTGTGTGTTTGTCTGTGTGTGTGTGTGCGTGTTAGTATGTGTGTGCGTTTATATACACACATACACACACAAGTAAGCACATAAATACAAAAGAAGGTAGCAAAAATAGTACTCGTATACAACAGGGGGAGTAATATGCTTGATATATGGCTCTGCCACTTGAATTGCCTTTTCCTCTATCTATAAAAAGATAGATTCTTGGTGTTGTCTCCACTGAACGTAATAGAATAATATCAAACCCCCTCCCCCAATAGTAAATCTGAACAACAAAGTAAATTCAGTGATAAGTAGTATATCCATGAATAAATGTCATTTACTACCATGTTTCTGTTGATGAGACTTGCCTCTCTGTCTCTATCTCCCTACCCTCTTTGTGATGTTGGTAAATGGAATAAGTATAAAAATGGATCTTTTCAATTTAACTAAAAAATTCCATATGCACCTGAAGATTGCTCCACATTTTAAAACTGATGTAATACTTGCATTGTTTAATTAAATGAAGTCGCATGAAACGATTGTACTGCACTACCTTTGGATATCCTTGTTGCTTACTTTGATTATAATCACCCCATTTTGATTTATATGAATAATACTATACCAAATTCTGGTGCCTTTAACTTAAGTAACCATATTCAACTGAAACTAAATTCTTAGTTATATATATATATATATATATATATATTATATATTAAATATATAAATTCTTAGTATATTATATATAATATATATATGTGTGTATATTATATATATATATCTATATATATATATATATATATATATATATATATATATATATATATATATATATATATATATATATTTAAAATAATAGTGTATGAATATTCAAAGAAAGAGAGAGAGAGTATATATAAACTTAAAACATTGTGATTCGGTTCCGTCACACGGAAGTGTTTTAAATGATATATCGAACTCCAATTAAATGTGTTGAGTACCATTTTCTTTCGATTGTCCATTCACTTGTGTGTGTATGTATTCTAGAATGTTATCCATCTTATGACCGGTAACATTGGATGTATACCTTTGCCACCATGGGTAGTATCAGAAAGTACTGCGTACATACTATAATTATAGTTTAACTTATATCAGATTTCTGGAGGCTTATACAAAATAGTGAAATGACAAGTAAGTTTCATAAGGAAAATATTTATCTTGAAATGATATTCAATAAAACAATATTGAAAAGTAAATATAAGTTGAGAAGTTGAGAAGAAATTTATTTTCAACGTTGATTTTAGTTCATTGAAGTTCATACACGTACACCTAATCGCCTTCTCTGTCTGTCTGTCTGTCTGTTTGTTTGTCTGTTATTCCTCCTCTCCCTCCCTTGAGAAGCTGGGGACGGGTTGCAACTTTAGAATCACAATCAGGAATGTCATAACCGGTTGAAAATCACAGAAATTCGTAGTTATCCAGTTAACGTCCCCGGCACATATACGTGCACACACACGTACACTCAAACACACTGCGTGCACACACACACACGCACACACACACACACACACACACTTACACACACTCACACACACATACGCAGACACACACATACATATACACACAAAAAGAGAATAAAAATGGCGTTTAAAATTTACGACAGCAATTTCGGTAGAATTTTATTGATGTTTTCATAGATTAGATTATAACATACAATCCACCAACTTCGAGTAAAATTTTAAGGGGGTAAGATGTCAAACAGGTAAGATTTCCTACATCGAATCCTACACAACGAATCCAACGTCGTAGGATTGGTCATGTTCGACGTGTAACCTGTTTGACATCTTAACCTCTTTAAAAGTTTACCTGAAGTAGGTGGGTTCTATGTTATGACACAGTCTATGAATGCACTTACAAATGTCTACCGAAACGGCCGTCGTGCATTTTTAAATGCCATTTGTGTTCTCTTTTTATACCTAAACCCCACATGGAAGCGACCCCAGAGTCATATCTACAGTTTAAATGGGATTTGGTTCTAACGCATCTACAGTATTATTGCTGTTTACCTCACTGTGAACTCTACATTATTGTACTGAGCTATTTCTGGCGTCCTACTTGTCCATGTGCCTAGGTTCTAGTGAAATCTTAGAACTAATACATATTATACATACACATATATATACATAGTCACATATCTATCTATCTATCTATCTATCTATCTATCTATCTATCTATCTATCTATCTATCTATCTATCTATCTATCTATCTATCTATTTATCTATCTATCTATCTATCTATCTATATCTATCTATCTATCTATCTATCTATCTATATCTATATCTATATCTATATCTATATATCTAATATATATGTGTATATATATATATATATATATATATATATATCTATATATATATACATATATATAAGTGAAACTACATAGTATCACGTTACTATATATATATTATTGTTTCACTTTTGACATGTAATAACGAACCAGTCAAAGAGATTGCTTCGAGACCGCATTAGGCAAGAAGTTTGAACATTTTTTTGGCCCATGACACTCCATGGTCCCTAAGTAATGCATGTGTAAAAAAATGTTAAAAAGTGTAAAAAAAGTGATACAAAATAAGATCTGTATTGTAATGTGATATAATATTGTTTCAGTTTTATTCTTTCACTTTTAATCTTAATACGATAACACTAAGATTATCTTATTTTACACATTTACCGTTCAGTTACCAGTTAATAATGACTGCAGCAGTTGCAAGGTTGCAAGGTATTTGCAGTTACATATTAACCCTTAAATTAACATTTAATACATGTGCTTAATCTATATGAAAAAAAATTATTTGTCTCCCTGACTGTTCCTAATGCATTCTCAAACGACTCCACCAAATCAAATCAAATTTTACAAGATAATAGTATCACACCCCACGAATGGCAACGTGGGGTTGTGATACTATTGTATCACGTGGGGGTGTGATACGAAATGATAATGGCAAAGTCTATCCTCTTGAATACCTGAACTCAGGGTGCAAAGTCGGAAAAAATGTTGCTAAGCATTTTGTCTGACACAGTAACGATTCTGCCAGCTCGTCACCTTTGCGTATAGAATTAAATATCAGCCGTAACGATATAATAATATTCAATGCAAAGATAAAAAACAAAATAACTTTGCTTCCGGCAGACACAGAGACACACAGACACACACACACGCACGCACGCACACATACACACGCACACACACACAGACACACACACACACACACACACACACACACACACACACACTCACAAACAGAGAAACGAAATAGACAAATATAACACAATGACACAGTGTATGTATAAAAAATAATGTTTAGTTGAAACATAACACTGTTAAATTAGATTTATTACAGTAAGGTAAAGATACATTTAGTTCAACAGTTTGGATAAAGATGGCGGAAAAGTAAATGAATTTTGCTTAAAATGTCAGAAATGGCAGCTTCTTGACATAGGCTGTTTGTTTTTCGTTTCCATTTTAAACTTTATTACACATCTACAGATACATACATTTGCACATATGCACCTATATGCATATAAATTTGTACATATATATATATATATATATATATATATTATATATATATATATATATATATAACATATACATACATATTACATACATATCTACAAAGATGTATACATACAAATGTAGGTAAATACCTACGCACACACACCCATCCACTTGCGTGTGTATGTATATGTATATATACAAATATGTATATATATATATACATATATATATTTATAACATACATATATATATATACATATATATATATATAATATATATATAATATATATATATATATATATATATATATATATATATATATAAAGACAAGGATACATATATACGAGCTTACTCGCTTACATATATATATGAGCATATAGGTATACATACATACAGACATACACATATGTATGCATAGACGCATATATAAAGGAGTACAGTACTATATATATATATATACTATATAAATACCTACACACATATACAAACATCCGTATTACTTTCTATTCTATCTACAGCTTTCTTTCTTTTTCTTCACTCACACACCTTAACAAATATCCAAGCACGCACACTCACACACACACACATACACACACGCACTTGCTATACTCAAATATAGAGTCGCTCCTATAATCGCCGATAGACATGTGTAAAAAATGTCCACCCACGCGCACATGCACAAACTTGCTGACCTGCACGCAGCAAAGACACACACACACACACACACACGCGCGCATACACACACACATACACACACACATGCAAAGACACACACACACACATACACACACACGTGCAAAGATACACACACACACAAAGTTACAGAATATCGCATTCTGCTAGAGTTTATACATCCGAAAATATTTCGCACAAACATGTCCAGATGTGTCCATGAATGAAATACCTTCATTGTTGCTCACACACACACACACGTCAACGCGCGCGTACACTCATGCATACACACACACACACACGCACATATGCAAAGCACATACAGAGGAACACATACACCCGGACACACAAATACTTATATACCACATACACATAAATACATATAAATATGAAATATATTAAGAGACACTTAAGGCGCAGGAGTGGCTGTGTGGTAAGTAGCTTGCTAACCAACCACATGGTTCCGGGTTCAGTCCCACTGCGTGGCATGTGGCAAGTGTCTTCTGCTATAGCCCCGTGCCGACCAATGCCTTGTGAGTGGATTTGGTAGACGGAAACTGAAAGAAGCCTGTCGTATATATATATATATTATATATATATATATATATATATATATATATGTGTGTGTGTGTGTGTGTGTGTGTGTGGTGTTGTGTGTGTGTATGTATGTGTGTCTGTGTTGTCCCCCTAGCATTGCTTGACAACCGATGCCGGTGTGGTTTACGTCCCCGTCACTTAGCGCTTCGCAAAGAGACCGATAAAATAAGTACTGGGCTTACAAAGAATAAGTCCCGGGGTCGATTTGGTCGGCTAAAGGCGGTGCTCTAGCATGGCCGCAGTCAAATGACTGAAACAAGTAAAAGAGTAAAAGAGACACTTCAAAATATAGTCGTAGTCGTCGTCATCGTTGGACCCTAATTCAGACCCAATCAAGCCGACTTATGATCAAAGCTATTCTAAGAGTGACCATACCACTAAATTCGGGGTAGCTACGGCTATATTATTTAATGCCTTCTTCCTATTTTCTTTATGATCGAAATAATCAAATATACATTATTTACATTATTTACATTCGACGGATATTTGTCCTCATCACTACGCCATACGCGCACGGGCATATGGTGTACTGGTTAAGAGCACGGGCTACTAACCCCAAGATTCCGAGTTCGATTCCAAGCAGTGACCTGAATAATAATAATAATAATAATAATAATAATAATAACAACAACAACATCAAAAAATATCTTAGGAATGAGAACCCAGGCTGGAGGGTATTTCAGCCGAAATGTTGTGTTAACAACAAAAAAAGAGAAGGACAAATATCCGTCGAATGTAAATAATGTAAATAGTGTAAATAATGTACATAATTCCCCATCTCTTAAATATAGAACTGTATAAGCAAATATTGCTTTATCTTGTCTCTGTTTCAGTCATTAGACTGCGGCCATGCTGAGGCACCGCCTTGAAGAATTTTAGTCGAACGAATAGACCAACGGGCTTATCTTTTAATCCTGGTACTTATTCCATCGGTCTCTTTTACTAAACTATTAAGTTACGCGGACGTAAACACACCAATACCTGTTGTCAAGCGGAAGTGAAGACAAACATTCACAAAACTCACATCAATATATATATATATATATATAATATATATATATATATATATATATATATATATAATATATATATATATATACATATATATATATATATATATACATATATATATATATGTATATATATATACATTATATAGACAATATATATAACATACATACATAATATATTAGATATGTATATATGTATATATATATATATATATATATATATATATATATATATATATATATAGTATATATATATGTGTATATATATATATATATATATATATATACACGAAGGGCTTCTTTCAGTTTCTGTCAACCAAATTCACTCATAAGGCTGGGTCGGTCCGTGGGGCTATAGCAGAAGACACTTACTCAAGGTGCCATGCAGTGACAATGAACACGGGACCATGTGGTTGGGAAGCAAAGCAACCTTACCAGAAGAGAAATGTTTTACTGATAAACATTTGTATTGGGACAAATGGTTGAGTTAAATAATAAAGAGGCGTAAATTAGGTATATATATATACCGCGTTGATTAACCATTAAGCAAAATAAGCATTCGAAGTGGTTTATATAATTGGAAATATAATTTCGAATGCGTTCATGGTGTCACAGTGAGGATCTGATCAAAGACGTTACGATTAAAAAAAAGAAGTAGAAATCTTTTCAAACATTAAGTGGAAGGATCCAAAAATAATCATTATTTTCTTATTGTTAGTTTTGTTTCATTTTGAAAGATTTAGAATTATTTTATGGTTTATTATTGCTTATATTTTGAATTACATAGATATAGTGACACCAAAATCTTTTAAGTGTTCAGGGCCTTAATGTGTCTTCATCTGGCCCTGTGTATATGAAGTAACAGACGGGTTCTAGTATTTCTAGTGCTGTGAACAATAAAAGAAGCGTGAAATGGGGGTAATTAAAAATATACCAGTGATTAGCTCGCCAAACAAACATGGGACACGGCTCTAAACGTTTGTTTTATGAGCCGTTATCAGCGGATGTATATCATTCGATACTGTTTGTTGATCTTGTACCTAAATGGAAACACCCGTAAAAATATAAATAGAATCATTGAGTAGCGTTTAATGTAATGTTTTTTATTTTATATTTCTTTAATTTATACATTGGTTACTGAATAAATTTTACTATTTAACTATCGCTTGTCTGATGACGGCAACATTCACTGGAATCGCCCCTTGTCTGTATAGTTAAGGTTATTCGGAAATATATCGTTGTGACATTTATGCGTATGTATGTAAACATTCATGTATTTGTACAGATAGACATCTACCTGAGTGTGTCTATGTAGATATATGCATACACACATTGTGCGTATGTATGAGTCTTGTGTATATAGGTACATACTCAGTGTTCTTGTGTATTCGTATGTATGCACGTCTTTGTCCGTGTGTAGGCGTGCGCGTGTATATAGCGTCACACCTTTTGACGTTTATCTCTGTAGCTATGAATTTTTCTACTGTTCCGGTATCTATGTTTATGAATGCATGTCCTTCCCTCTTTTGTAATATCTGTCCCTTTGTCCATAGACCCAGTGTTATATTTATCTATGTACCGGTTGACTTATAGCCTCTAACATTGTGAGTGCACTTGCGAGTGGGAGTAAGGCGGTGGATAGATGGACTGGCCATTATTTATATCCGCCCGTTATTTTCCACCACACACATGCTTTCCTGTAAACACACTCGAATTTGTACATCTATCGGAAAAGTAAGAATCTTACTAAAAATTTAATTATATTACCGACCAAAGGAGTTTTGATGCAAGTAGAATATCTATACTTGAACAATTCTCATCATACTAGAATACTCATTTTTTTCTCAACCAGTTTCTTTACACCAAATTAGAAACGGTATCGCAACAAACATTTATGCACCTTACATTTTGAAGTCCAAGAATTTAGACCATTACAAATGTCCCCACAATTTCTTGAAATTCCACTCCCCTCCTGGTCCTTTTTCAACCCAATCTTGACCTTTTCCTTCTTACACTTACTCTTGTTTTTTTAACACTTGCATTATTATCTAATTTTATCATTGGTCATCCGCTGCAAACCTGTCTTCCATAAGTTACTGATGACACGGAGATACAAATACAGCAGTTGTATATTGAACAGCATAAGAAGGATCTGCAGTAATAAATATAATTGAATTACAGTTGAATTAGAGATTTCACACATAGCGATTCATGACTGGACAATAATTAGATTATTCCATTAAGTTTTGTTAGATACAGGAAATGTATGATGATACAATGTACCATTATATGATACAGTGACTATATACCCATATTATATTTTGAGAAGTATTAGAAATATATGATGACACAATGTAACTATTTTCCCGTAATATTTCTTGAAAGATATAAGAAATGCCAATGTTACTGGTTGATGTCTTGTAGCCATTGCATTGAACGATACTTTTAATTGGATATCCTTACGGAATAAAATGTTTATAAAATAACCATCTATGTTTGGTCTCTATTTCATCAACAGCACAACAAACATCCTATCTTGATTAATCCGGGTATCGTAAACTATTCTACTTATACATAAGTAGATTTACAAAATTAGATTAGTTCCCCCAGTATATTTTTGATCCAATTAATTCTTCTAATTTTTCTTATAGACTTACTAAAAGTTTTATATAGAACAACACTAGTCTATCGCGCCAATAAAGGAATCTTTATTTATTAATGAACCTTTTCCAGTAAAATTTCAGAACGAAATTACAAATGGGAAATTAAAACTAACCGTGATCTCGTCTCACCCAAAAACTTATCTCTTTATAATATTTTTCAGACGAAGTCAAAGGCAACGATCACAGTCAAAACGGTCACAGAGTATCGTTACTTTTCCATCCTCCGGTTTCAAGTTCAATCTCACTTAGTGGTACATTGGCAGGGGTCTTCTACCAAGTTTTTGGGAATAGAATTTGGCAACCAGAAACTGTAAGGTCTAAGATCTGTTTCTGTTTTTAGGTGCTAGACTGAATCTGTCGCCAAGATTAACACCAGTCTCTAACCATTGGCGCTTTTACTGGAATCCACTCTGTTGTAAGTGCTAAGGTTCGAGAATGACCCCCTCTCTCTTCCACTAATATTATACAACCTGAAAAGGGTCACGAGCACTGCCTTTCATCCTCTGACAACAAAGGGATGTGCTGGCTAGTGGTTCGATCTGTTAAGAATAGCGGTCAAATTGCCCTTCTACACCACGCTATCGTGTCTTAAAAGAGGGTCACCGTGCCCTCAAAATATGAGATGCAAAGATTACAGTTTAAATGTCGTTAACCGATGCAGACCTGATTCTAGAAGATAACACGTGTTTTCTTTTATAGTTATTTTTAATAGTTAATTAGGATTTTTATTTTCTTGTTTTTGTTTTCTCTTCTTTTGATTTCTAAACATTTGTTTTTTTCCTCGTTGTAGATCTCGTGTTGAGAATTCCTGATTTTAATGATGCATCACGTGTCTGTGAGCCTGAGCAAAGAATAATAATAAGAAGAAGACAAAGTAGTTGTAGAACTAGAAAAAGGAAGTAATGACGGCACAAATGAACGACGTCGCCGCCGCCGCCACCACCGTGCGAATGTCACAATCGACAACAATCTTCACACCATAAAACACGTGAAGACTAAAACAAAAATATATATCAATTCTCCCACTCTCCTCTCTCACTCACATATTGTCTGTCTGTCTGTCTGTCTGTTGAAGCTAGTGATTGTGACACAATGAAAAAAAAACTGGTTTATATATATATATATATACATATCTGTGTGTGTGTATGAATGTATCTATGTATGCATGTGCACATGTATATAGGTTAGTTCACAGGAGACCTAAAGCGGGAAAAAACAAAAGCAAAGTAAAACAAGGAAGTAATTTTCGAGATACAGTGTATTTATTGTTGTATTGGGGATGGTCTTTTTTTTTTTGCTGAATAAACACACGCACTGTATATTCAATACGTAGATTAACCTTATTTAACGTTTTTTTTTTTAAAAAGGCATGTGCACATAAGGATACACATCATAGAAGAACAGAATGAAATAAGGGGAGCAAGAGCACACACGAAAACTAAAAGTGTCGCTGAAGAGGTCACAGATGTGTGACGAAAGATTTCCAGACAATGGACATGAGTTAGAATAAGAACAATAATAACAGAGTGAAGAACAAATATATAGTGCGTGTGTTTATTTGGCAAAAAAATGACCGTCCCGAATACAAAATCTGTTTCAACACATGATTTCATATCAGGAGTCTTGCAACGCAAATTCATAAGAATATTTATTTATCTACTTTTGATGTCATTGTCTTATTTTATTCTATTTTATTTATCTTAAGGTATTACTCGCGTTACGGAAGCATTACGTTCCTGAAAATCCTGCCATAGTGTGGAACCCCGATTCGCGGAAGTTATTTCCCAATTGACATACATGTAAATCAAAGAACATGGAAAGAAAGGGGAGATCACGTTTAGTGCTACGGAACCCCACTTTTCGGCAAGACTCGCATGAACTAACGTGGGAGAGCCTGTTAAAATATAAATTAATGAATTCATGAATGAATGAATTAATTAATCCATTCATTCCTGTTAATTAATATTATGATTTAACTTCATCTGATTCCATAGTTGCGAAAAAGGGACTGAATTTTTTAAGAGTCAGTTTATACCAAACTCGTGGTCCTGCCTTCCGTCGTCCTCAGTGTGCAAATCCAGAAAAACAATATATATGTATATATGCATGTATGTATATTCATACATACATATGCACACACACACACACACACACACACACACACGTTATGAGACTGTACGTGTGTATGCATGTATATAATGCAAAAATCTCCGAAACGTTGCGTGCTCGAGAAAAACGGAATAGATTTTGAAAACCTGCGTCTCAACGGGAAGGCATTCGGTGACTCGTAGCAATAAAATATAATTTACGACAAATTTACTCGACTTTTAGATCGTTAAGTCTACGCCTCTGTATCTGACATATCTGTCTAGCTGCAAGTATCTCTTTGTCTTTTACGCCTTCCTACCTGTCTGAATTT
>NW_021832514.1:0-40496 GCF_006345805.1 Octopus sinensis | reverse complement strand
GGATGAATGCGCCTCCAGGCTCAGCGGTTGCGTAGGAAGTCGAGGACAAGAAACAGGAAGAAAGAGTGAAAGTTGGAGCGAAAGAATACAACAGGAGGTCACCCCACCCCTCCCTGCCGGAGCCTCGTGCGGTTGGTGAACCTTATATACCAGGTCTGCTCCATCGAACTGAGCTGGGGTAAATAGGAACACCCTTGGAATGTTAGCACATTTTTTTGTAAGACTACCATACATAACAAATACAATTTCCTAAACTGATCCCTTCAAAGAGCACAGAGATACAAGACGAAAACTAAAATTTAGCCATTAGTGAATGTACGAAGATTCATAATAAGCAACAACAACAAAAAAAAAAACATCCCAGAAACATCCAGCTAAATACCTTTTATCAGCAACAATATTTTTTTGACCTCTCACATGAAAATAAACGGAATAAAACACTAGTTCCACTAATTTAATCAGAGGGGAATTTATGAAAGGAAATAGAAGAAAAATCAATTAAGATCTCACGAAGTTATGAATCATCAAATATCTACAGGAAATAATAACCGAATTATTTCTAGACAAAGAAACCGGGGAAACATCAACAGGCTAAATCACCTAATCTATGCAGTTTCCATCGAGTTTGGTGCTATTAAGACACTTCAAAAAATAAATAAATATAAATAAAGAAAATACGTTGTATAGGAAGTACGCTAAACAAAATTGGGAAAAATAATGTGATAAATTGAGTCTTAGCCAAGAAACAAAAAAGCGGGATGTAATGTGAAAAAAAGTGGTAAACGAATCAAATAGTAAATGAAATATAACATTAAAGAGTCAAGGTATTTTGGAAGTAAAAGAAAGGCATAATAGAGAAGAATCAAGCCACATAAGACAGGACGAAAAAAATAGAACCTATTTGAAATCATTACCAAACAAATCTTTAGAAACGGAAAAACAGAACAGTATAGCACTAGGTGATACATTAACACACAACAAAACAAAAAAATCAAAACATATTTGATGTTCATTTGGAAAGAAAAAGAACATTCAGTACAATCAATGATCATAAGCCATTAGAATTATAAATAGAAATGGAATGTGGCCCAGAACAACGAGTTGGGTATTTAACAATATAATAAAGTTTGTTACCAAGCGAAGGAGCGTGGCGGAATGGATAGGGTTTTGCATTTACAATCACAGACCAGGTGAAGTGCTGTGTCCTTGAGCAAAACACTTCATTTCACGTTGCTCCAATCTACCCAGCATGTATATGGCTTCCAGTAATTGCTGGAAAGTTAACCCTGCGACAGATCAGTGTTCCGTTTAAGAAGAGTTGTACTCTTAATCACTTATTTGTCATGGTGACAAATATCTACTCTGCTAAGTAGTATATGGAGATATATATCTATAGCAGTATGGATACACGGAGACATATATCTATAATGCTTTGCAGAAAGCTTCCTGAATTGATAAAAATGTCCAGTATTTAGCTAAAATTTTCAGTAAGTTAGGTATTTGCCATCTCATGTTGAGATGTCGTGCAGTTACTGTTTATATCTCGTTCAGAGATTTATTATTGCTTGCATACAGTTTTTCAGTAAGTATTCTAAAATAAAAATTTATAAAGTGCGGATTATAGTAACGAAATATCTGTCGTGCTTTTATTCAAATACACAAACAAGACTTGCTGTGAATGTTCATTGGGTAATATATACTGAAACTTTTATAAAGAAACTGGTAGAAGCAGGTACTACAACCGGTGTGAAAGAATAATCTGGTTATCGTAATCTATGTTATTCACCTGCCCAAACGAATACTGAAACAAACACGAATATAAGTCTATGAGTTGAAATAATTGAATAAAACTATCGAAGTACAAGGATCAGGAAAGAGAAGTGGATTGATTTTGGGACAGTAAGTAGCCGCGAGAAAACCATGATCTATTAGATGCATATTGTCAACTGTGGTGAATAAACAAAATTCCATTTCCGTGAAATGGCTGATACACGAATAGAAAAAATAACTAACTCTGACCTCAATGGAGAAATTCAGCAAATGTAGGGTGACGAAATCAGTTACAAGCGTGGTACAAGAAAAGGTAATAGGGTATATTGTAAGAATTACCTCAGTTCCTACAGTGCATATGAAAATAATCAGTTGTGTGCCATATTTTCTGAAATAACATATTACACTGTAGGGAGAGTTTACGTAAAAAACAAAAGACGAAGACAGGTGGTGTACAAAACAAACAGATATATTAGTATAACGCTCAGGAATAGAAAACGTCTTTTACGTTTCGAGCCTATGCTCTTCTACAGAAAGGTACACAGAAAAAACAAGGAGAGAAAAAAATGTGTGTAGTGGCTAACGATCTATCATGGCGACTGTCAGGATATATCATACATTTACTAAAACAAAATATAAGAGAGGACACAATAGCAAGCTGATTATATACACCTAAAAAATGTCCAGTTCCAACTGCTTCAACAAAAGCTTTCTGGTACTTATCTGAACCACCAGCGAGCTTAGAAAATGAGAATGTGAAAGTGCTATGGAACTTTAGTGTAGAGTGACAATTACTCGGACATTAGATAACAACGGTTATATATTCTTGACATGTCAATATCATTTTACAATAAAGCTGTGGAGAATATAAAGTAAAATTAAAGAACTGCACCGGCATAGACTCTGAAGAGTCAAAGAACACATCGATTACACTATCAATAATTGGTACAAAAAGAATGAGAGATAAGGTGATACACTGCTATTTCTATAAATATATTCACAAATAAGACATTTACTAAAACCAAACAACGAGAGAAGACAGTGGAAATTAACTTAACTGAACTAGTTTTCAAGCAATGACGGTGCTTCAGCTTAGCCACAGCATTCTGGTGAAGAAAGTACAAGCCAGTAAAAGGTGATGTGTGTATTTGAGAGAGAGGGGGGAGACAGGCAGAAAGAGTGAGTGTGTGTATGTGTGCGTGTGAGCGTCGGTCTTTGTCTCTGTGTTCGTCCTCCACTACCGCTTGGTAGTTGGTGTTGGTGTGTCTGCGTTTCTGCAACTTAGCAGTTCGGCGAAAGAAACTGACAGAATAAGTACCAGGCTTTAAAAAAGTACAGAGATCGATTCATACAACTAAAAATTCTGTAAGGCGCCCCAGCATGGCCGCAACGTAATAACTGAAAGAAAAAAAAATAAAAGATATACGACGGGCTTCTTTCGGTATCCGTCTAAAATTTCCACTCACAAGGCTTTGCTCGGCTTGAGGCTATAGTAGAAGACACCTGCCGAAGCTGCGTGTCAGCTTGGGCAGGTGTCTTCTACTGATAGATAAGGTAATATTTTTTAAAGAATCATTCATGTTTCTTCGTAAATGTGGAGCGATAGTGCTGAGGAAGGTACACTTGGTAAATTTAGTTAAATTAATTTATTTTTAAGTTGATTTATTTAATCTACAAGTTAAACCCGAAACTATAGTACACAATTAACTCACAATAATTTTGAAAATATTGTCTTGTTCGTCTTGCCCGATGACAGCTCGTATTCGCATCAAGGTGAATTATCGATGTTTTTCCTTAAATTATCTGTTTTTAAATATTAAATTTGCCACCAAGGCAAGCATGTCGAAATCTGATGAGGAAGCTTAGCTTTCTTTCACTCTTTTTTTATATATATATATATATATATATATATATATATATATCTATAATAGGCATTATTAAACTCAGAATGAGATTGAAGAAGTAATCGCTCGAAATGTAAAATATACTCAAGGACACAGATATTGTGTCTAAAGCCAGCTAGAGACGAAGATCTCTTGGGGCTATAAGCTACAGTACACCCCCTCCCCAATGTGGTTAACCATGATAAGATGCTTCTATACTTTACATTATCAAGCGATTACTGTTTCAATCTCATTCTGAATTTAATTATGCTTACTGTTCGTTTTTCGACATCAGTGGCAGACGCCATTAGAAAAACTTATATCTATTTGCAAAGGAGCCTTCTCTTTCATCGCTACCTGGTGGTTACCACCGCCCGTTGACGAGGGACAACAATCCCGAAACTTGTTCGAGCGTATCACTCAGGGCTCGAGGAAAGGATGGCTCCCTTTGCAAATACTCCAAGGACACAGATATTGTGTCTAAAGCCAGCTAGAGACGAAGACCTCTTGGGGCTATAAAGCTACAGTAACACCCCCTCCCCAATGTGGTTAGCCATGATAAATGGCTTCTATGCTTTACATTATATATATATTATATAACGACGGGCTTCTTTCAGTTTCCGTCAACCAAGTCCACTCACAACTTTGGTCGGCCCTAGGTTATAGGAGAAGCCCGTCGTATATATATGTATATTATGTATGTATTTGTGTCTGTATTTGTCCCCCTACCATCACTTCACAACCGATGTTGCTGTATTTACGTCTCCGTAACTTAGCGGTTCGGCAAAAGAGACTCATTGAATAAGTACTAGGCTTACAAACAATAAGTCCTGGGGTCGATTTGTTCGACTAAAGGCGGTGCTCCAGCTTAGGCGCAGTCAAATGACTGAAACAAGTAAAACAATAAAATAATGTGTGTTTGTGTGTGTATGTTTGCATGTGTGTGTGTGTATACATGTGACTTTTGCGTGGTTGCGTGCGTGCGTGTGTATATGTGTGTGCGTCTTAGCGTATGTGTTTGCTCGCACGTGTGTGTATATGTTTGCGTGCGTACGTGCGCGGGTGTTTGCGTGTGAGGACATGTATGTGCTTGCCTGCTTGCGCGCCTGCACGCGTGCGTAAACGAGTAATATAATCTGTGAAGTCAAAGAATCGTGTTACTCTCACTGAAGGCTCCTCTTTCGGTTTCGCTTTCTTTTTATTTGCGCGCATTTTTATGTAATTTCAATTTCAATTTCTCCGTGTTTTTAATTTTTTTTATCCCTTATTATTTCTTTTTGCTATTTTTGCGTAGATTACGGATAGTGAATACAATGTATAGGATATCTTAATTCATATGAGGGTGTTCGCGTGAGAAGAATTTTTTTTTCTGTATAAGGCGTAGGAGTGGATGTGTGGTAAGTAGCTTGCTTACCAACCACATGGTTCCAGGTTCAGTCCCACTGCGTGGCACCTTGGGCAAGTGTCTTCTACTATAGCCTCGGGCCGACCAAAGCTTCGTGAACGGATTTGGTAGACGGAAAATAAAAGAAGCCCGTCGTATATGTGTATATATGTATATATATATGTATGTGTGTGTATATGTTTGTGTGTCTGTATTTGTCCCCCCAACAACGCTTGACAACCGATGCTGGTGTTTTAACGTCCCCGTAACTTAGCGGTTCGGCAAAAAAAAACCGATAGAATAAGTACTAGGCTTACAAAGAATAAGTCCTGGGGTCGATTTGCTGGACTAAAGGTGGTGCTCCAGCATGGCCGCAGTCAAATGACTGAAACAAGTAAAAGAGTAAAAGAGTAATAATAGAACAACAGTACATTCTTTCATTTTATTGTTTCTATTTTTCTGATCATATCAATATAATTTTGTCCGTGAATATCTGGAGTTCAACTGTGGATAGAACTATGATGTTCTGGTAATCTGATGTCCTAACTTTATTGATTTGTACTGATTTTTGTGTATACAATTACAGCGTATAATGATGAGGATATATATCGATGCAATCATGTACGTGTAATTTCTTTACTGAAATTTATGCACTAAGAAGGTTACGAAAGAGCTGTAATCCTAAGGACGATACGTGGTTATATAAAATTATATTCATTTCTCATACATTCTGAATTTATGTTTATATATATAGATGTGTGTGTAGGGGGGTTTATGTGTATGTATAAATATATTATGCACACACACACACACACACACACGCACACATACACACACATACATTCACATACATACGCTCAAAATTGTGATTGAGAGCGAACAAGGCAGTGCGAGTGAGTTTGTCTGTGTTTGTGGAAACAGAGAGAGAGAGAGACAGAAAGAGTCAGACAGACAAGCAGACAGGCAGACATACAGAAATAGACAGACAGAGAAAGAGGGGGACGGGCTGCGAGTGCTCATTCTTACTATATTCAAAATCTATTGCAAACTCAAGGGTATGAGATAAATTAGGCTTCTGTGGTTCAAACCACACACACACATACACACACGCACGCACACACACACACACACACACACACGCGCGCGCGCGCGCGCGCGCGACGTAATTTCTTCTTATAGATAAGATTAAGTAAAAATTCCCAAAAGAAATAACGAACAAACGGAAGACTGCGGAAACAATCATCATAAATTCAGAATTTTCGCAAGAAATAGACAAGCTACCGGAAACGACGTTCAAGCACGCCAGTAAGAGTGACAGTCAGGGAAGAGAGGGTGAGGACGATGGGGGGATGAGAGAGAGACTTTATGACGTGAGAGGACATTTTGCTCATAGCAACATCTTGGAGAGAGACACGTTGAGAATGCGATCTTTTCTAGTTTGTAGCTTCGATCAACTTCGCACCGTTGTAATTTATTATTATAGCTGAATAAAATCATTATTGATAATGAGGCTCAGAAATTAGATATGTCAGACGGAAGCATGATGTCGAAAGCATATATATAAATTAAAAGGAAAGGAATTGTCATCGTTGCTTCGCTGTAAAAGTTTGCGGTGGTTTAATGGCGCTTCTCAGTTTCGATTCTGCTGGGGTGCAACCAACAATGTTCAGATTTGTGATTGAAATTTAGTTGACAAAATGATGGAAACACCACTTTTTTTTATTTAACTATTTTTTTCCTACTGGTATTCTAACAAATTCAGAATTGTTATAGTCTGTAGATATAGGCGCAGGCGTGGCTGTTTGGTAAGAAGGCAGCGATGTGGCAGAGCCGTTAGCACTCCGGGCGAAATGCTTAGCGGTATTTCGTCTGCCATTACGTTCTGAGTTCAAATTCCGCCGAGGCCGACTTTGCCTGTCATCCTTTTGGGGTCGATAAATTAAGTACCAGTTACGCACTGGGGTCGATGCAATCGACTTAATCCGTTTGTCTGTCCATGTTTGTCCCCTCTATGTTTAGCCCCTTGTGGGTAATAAAGAAATAAGAAGCTTGCTTCCCAATCACATAGTTCCGGGTTCAGTCCCACTACGCGATACCTGGGACAAATGCTCTCTACTGTAGCATTGAGCCTACCGAAGTCTTGTGAATGGATTAGGTAGCGGAAACTGAAAAAAGCCTCTCATATATAAGAAGCCCGTCATATATATATATATGTGTGTGTGTGTGTGTGTGTGTGTGTGTGTGTGTGTGTGTGTGTGTGTGTGTAAATTCTCTATTTGGAATGAAATCCAAGTTTAAAAACTGCTGCATCTCACTCATAAGGGAAACTTACATTGCGTATGAACTCTATATTTGGAAGGACCTATTTAAAACTCTGTTGGACTTTTGGACTTTACTCATAGGGTATTGGAATATTACATATATACCATTTTGCATAAAAAATGGATTTGCAACTTCGATATCCATACATATCTCGCATATGTTTTCTTTCCTCCACCTCACTCTCTATTTGTATCACATCGAAACTAACTATGACTTAATTTTTCCTTTCACACCGTCTCCGATGAAAGGATATTATTATTAATTAATATTCTAGAAACAGCTGTAAGACCTTCTATCTATAAATGTTCTAATATCTACACAGCCTTGGTTTTTTATCTCATTACGCAAAAAATTCTTATATACACACGCTGACATAGAACCAACGTTGAACCCTTTATTCACAAAATTACCGAATCTGGAACTTAACTATGGTCTGTCTATAGTTTTAAACTTTCCGTTTCATTTCTGTTTGGAAACAAAGCAGGTGGCGGACTGTAATTTCCAATTTAATTTTTTTCTTTACCTTCATGTCTCTGGACGGTCTCCTGGTTTAAGTTGGTGAATGCTGCTATAATCCTTGCCTTCAGTTCGTCTTAGCTATTACAAGGAGTTTTTTTTTTGTCACTCCCTCAACTGCGCCCCACACATTATAATCAAGGGGGTTGCAGTCCCGATGTTAGGGGTAAAGTGATCACAGAAATTGTCTGACAACCATCACTGGGTTCTCCTGCTTGTGTGGCATAGTGCAGAGTCCTGTTGCCAGACATAGGGTTTTCCAGCAGCCACTCTCTTGAACCAGGACAGCACTACCTCAACCAGGCACTTGATGTAGGCCTCCGTGTTGAGTCTGACGCCGCGTGGGAAGATGAATGGCAGCATAACGTCGACATCACTAGTGATAACTCCAAACACGTTGATATTGACTAGATGTTTGATTTTAATCACTCTCGATACATGTTTTCGGGATACGGTAGCCAACGGTTGTTCCGTATTCTTCATATCTGATCCTAGCAGAAATGTTTCCCATCTGAGAAAAATCAAAGCATGTCCAGTTGTAAGGGACGATTGAGTTTGTTCAAAAGCTTCGTAGCGCGGTCATTCCTCTTGTCCTTGATGGACCTTTCTCATCTTGTATGAGGAATACCGAATTTCTTTATGCACTCCCTACCTGCTTGTTAGAAACTCAGAGCTCACATGTCTCTGGCGATGAGCCTCATTGACTTGGAGAGATCTTTGAAAATTATGGCCTGGATCTCACCAACAAATTCAGGAATTCTTTTCTTATCAGAGCGATTTTCCGAAATCTTTCCGAATCCTCTGAATGTATTCAAATTGACACCCACACAATCTGAAAAGTTCTTATTGGAGCTTCCGGCGCGAATGCCAAGCAGTACAGCATATCGTTTCCAAATTTCTGGCAAAAAGAACTACGTCATGGTGTTGTGTTTTCTCACAAACGGTGCACAACTGACCCTACTTACTATGTAGTCGACAAAATCAAAAACAAAACAATGTCCCATGCACGTAATTGAGAATATACAATAGCGGGGTCAATTTAACCATCGCACCCTGTATGTATGTATGTATGTATGTATATATATACATATATACATATATATATATATATATATATATATATATATATGATATATATATATATATATATATATAATATATATATATATATATATATAATATATAATATATATACATCACCATTTTGCAAATTAATGGAGTTATTTCTGATGCTGAAAACATGGCAAGTAATGAAGCCCGCCTTGTTCTTGTACTATTCTTTAGCCAAAAGTGCCATGTTCGTTTATATATATATTATATTCTTTTATGTATTGCATTTGGAAGCTTGTTGAATATCGTTGTCAGTTGTTTGCAGCAAATTGCTTACCAATCCTTGTTGCGGTGAAATCACATGCTCATGGGTTTTGTGTTGTATACAATAAGTTGATTGACATTGCCAGTTGCTGTGAATGCAGAAGAGGAAGGAGAGAAGAGCGTATTCAGAAGACATGAAGAGAATCGTGTCTAACATGCATTAATGTTAACATATATAAACAAAACAAAAACACAAAATAACATCGAAAGATTTAGAGCTGAGAGAAATGAGTTTGAGCAAGAGAGAGAGAGAGGGGGAGGGGGAGGTGGGAGGAAGGAAGGAGAAAGAGAGAGGGAAGAAAGTGAGAGGATACTTCAGAAGTCAAGCAGAAAGGGTGGGAATGTCCAAAAAGCTATATTGAGAGAGAAAAAGAAACTGAGAGATACACAAAGAAATAAAGGGTGAGACACGGAGAGCAAGAATATCAAAAAGAAAGAAAGATAGAGAATACAGAAGAGGGATTCTTTCTCGAGAGGGAGAGTGAAAGATAGAAAGGAAAAGATAGAGAAAGAGAGAGAGGAAAAGAGAGAAAAAGAGAAAGAGAAAGCGAGAGAGAGACAGAGAGAGAGTGTGTGTGTGTGTGAGAAAGAGAGATAGAGAGAGAAAGCAGGAGAAAAAGAGGGAAAAAGTGCACAAGAGAGAGAGAGAGAGAATGGGAAGGGAGGAAGAAGAGAGAGAGTGAGTGAGAAAGAGAGAGTGAGAGAAAGCAGGAGAAAAAGAGGAAAAAGTACATAAGAGAGAGAGAGAGAGAATGGGATGGGAGGAAGAAGAGAGAGGGTGAGTGAGAAAGAGAGATAGAAAGCATGAGAAAAAGAGGGAGAAAAGGCATAAGAGGGAGAGAGAGAGAGAGAGAGAGAGAGAGAATGGGAAGGGAGGAAGAAGGAGGGTAATTGAAAATAATCACAGATTTCAAAACGGATTAGCGATATTGATTTTTGTTAGTTGCAGGTATTGAATTGTCAATCATGTCCAGCGGAATTTAGATTAAAGCAAAAACCAACAACAACTTCATTAGCAGCAAGAATACAAAAAAAAACTATTTGATCTTTGCAATTTGATCATTTATAAAACCTTCCAGTGATCTCGCAGGAATTTGATCTAAACAACAGAATTAGGAAAGTGACCAGAGTTGTGATGGCTGCCATCTTGATGCCGTTTCTTAACGGCATTTTTGTGTGCCAGTGTGTATATCTGTACGTGTGTGGGAATGTATGTGAGAGTGTAGGGAAGAGAGTATATGTGCATGAATGTGCAAATGTATGTGTTGTGTGCGTATAAGAGTAAATGCGTGTTTGAAAGTGTGTGTGTATGTATGAATGCGTGTGTGTGTATATAAATGTAATATTACATATACAGGTAATATAGTATTATACATATACAAACATATATATTTATATATATATATATACATATTATATATATATATATAATATAGATTATAATATATCTACATATATATATATATATATATATATATATATATATATATATATATATATAATACACATAGACAGCCATTCACACCTTCTCACCATGCCGGCTCCTGTCTTTGAAAGGAACTTTTTCTTCACCCATTCCCTTCCGGTCATTCAATATGTGACCGCGTGTGTATCGTTGGCGATTTTATTCCTCCGTCTTCCCTTCCTTGGCCCTTTCCTTTTTCTACGTTCCTGACGAAGAGCTCCGCTCGAAAACGTCAAATCCCCTTTCTTTTCTTTCTGAGCGTCAATAACACTATACTTGTTCCACGTCCTCGCGTTGTTGTGTTTTCTCTTTCTGTTTTCATGTTTAGATTAACTATATATATATTTATATCGATCCCATATCTCTTCTCTTCTGGTAAGTGTTATAAGCAAATCAGCGAAACCTGTTTGGACTCCAAGATGTTCCTCTCACAGTAAGCTACATGGAGGAGCATAACTTCGCCAAAAGTGACTCATGTTAGTACATACTTTGTATTGATGGTAGCGAGGGCAGTTCAATCCCCGCCATACATACAATTGTTCAGCAGCGCAGAAGTTATTTTGGAACGTCCGGGTTCTCTTTGAGCAAACTTTTATCATGCTTTTCTCCTAACCCTCCACGTGGTGACCCTTATAGTGAACTAGATATAGCTGTAACAACTTCAACACTTGCAGCTATTTAATTGCATTGCTTATCGAGAATTTCAATTTCAGTCTTGCTCCCGCAGGCACAACATTTCTTTTGCCAAATCATTTTCATTTTCAGCGGATTAGGTATCTCCAGTAAACAACTAGACTGTGCTGTTGAGGTATCTTGTATAGAAATGTCGGGCGTTTTAACGGCTATCGTAGACTCTAAGTTATCATGTAGAGGTTCCACTGTGACACAGGGAAAACTTTGAACAGTTTATAATATTGGAAATAATTAGGATCAATATAAAATTATCTAAATTAGTTGATTGGCGTAAGCCATGTGTTTTTAATAATAATTTGATGATTCGATAAAGTTTATCATAATATAATCCTAGTAATTATAGGATTTAAAATATACATCAATTGCTATGTTTTCATTGAAACTTCCCTATACGTTAATCTGTCTGTCTGTCTGTCAGCCAGCCAATCTGCCTGTCTGTTCAAGCACCAAAGTCGGGTCAATAAAATTGCTATTGTGTATAAAACAGAATTAGAGGAACATATACGTACACACCAAAGTACAGAGGGGTTTATATTCAAATTGCATGTACGATCACAAGCGTCCGACTTATTATACCACGAATCTCAAAGGTTCACGTAGTTACAAATACCGTACCAGTTGTACTGCACTCAATAGACACGCTAATTTCAGGTTCAAGTGGTTCACTCACTACAAGACATCAACTCAATCCGGAGCGGGCGATGCCCTCCAATTCCAAAACAGAAATCTGTCCATGTGCCTAAACCTATTAAAAGTTTCATATTTGAAGTTACAGTTACACTCCAAGACAAATCATTTGAAAAGAAGAATTGAGTCGGGTTATGTAAGGGAGAATTCAATAGACGTTGTGAAAACCGCTTATATTCTTTCTGGCACATTGATTAAAGTAATGCAACTAAGTTGGCTAGCCACAAATAGAATTTGAAGAGCAGTTCCTCACCATATACAATTAAGTGGAGAATAGTGGCGAAATCCCAGTCATATGCGAATGGATCTATGAAATACAACTTATGCGAAGTAGAAAGATTGCGTATTCTTCTTAGATTCAGCATTTCCAACACACCACTTTATTCCAGATCGGAAATGTTTAGCAGGTGTAGCCACATGGACAGATTACTCTTATCGAATTGGAGGACAACACCCGCTCCGATTTGAGTAGCTTTCTCGCAGAGTTAGACATATTTTCTGCAAATTTTGTTCTACACCAGTTGTATTTAATGAGCCTTCTGCAATGGCGGAGGGCGAAGATCTTAGTTTTCTTAATTTCGTTTCTTTTCACTCGTTCCACTTTTTTGCACCGACCTTCACATTTTATCAACGCTTTTTTTTTCATTTTCTCACTGTCCATATTCTAGTTTTTAATATATATCTAATGCATAAACAGAGCCTGAAAGATTGCTTAAAGAAGCATGGCATATGTTAGAAATATTCCTGTTGAAGTATCATAAAAGCATGAAACTATTAGTAGCTCTTTCGGTTGTGCATTAAATTGATTAAAGATATATATTAATATATATATATATATATATATATATATATACTAAGCAATAAGGGTTTAGCAACGAGTTGCCTTACCACATACCGAATTTAGAAATAGCAGTCAAAGGGTATAGCTATTTCTTCTACTAAAAAGGGAGATCTCAGTAAAAACAGCATTTGGAAGGCAGACACAAACAGGTAAGAGAGAATGAATTGACTGCAATCTATCATACATTTTTTTAGTTATCCACGGACGTACGTTTCGAAATCAAGTTTTAAGGAAAGCATAAGAATTAAATATTAAATATTAAATAATAAATAATTCTATCTTACCGAAACTTCTTTTCTCTTCAGCGTAGAATACTATAATCATAAATGATTATATATTGAATTTTGAGATACCAGAGGCACCAACTCCACTCAGTATCAGAGCGAGCTAGAATCCGCAACTGGTATCACCGAATTCAATTTGTGAATTGAAACGATTGTGTCAACAGCCCCTTCCCACCCGCGTTGTAGCCAAAACAAGCTGCTGTGGTCATCTACTGAGATAAAAATATGGTTATCCGTAATAATGAAGGGTGAAATTAATTAATTTGGAAAAATTATCAATTACACCAAGTAGTCTTCGGCATGTAAAAGCCCATTAGGCTTTTACATGCCGAAGAACTTAATACATGCCGAAGATTTAATATTTAATATTTAATTCTTATGCTTTCCTTTAAAACTTGATTTCGAAACGTACGTCCGTGGATAACTAAAAAAATGTATGATAGATTGCAGTCAATTCATTCTCTCTACCTGTTTGTGTCTGCCTTCCAAATGATTGTTTTTACTGAGATCTCCCTTTTTAGTAGAAGAAATAGCTTATAACCCTTTGACTGCTATTTCTAAATTCGGTATGTGGTAAGGCAACTCGTGCTAAACCCTTATTGCTTAGTATTACTTAAATTTTCCTCGAATGAGGCTTTTACATGCCGAAGACTACTTGGTGTAATTGATAATTTTTCCAAATTAATTAATTTCACCCTTCATTATTACGGATAACTATATATATATATATATATATACGCCAAAATAGCTGTCTAGATATCTATGTATTTAACTGTTTGTCTGTCTATCTATATATCTATCTATCTATCTATCTATCTATCTATCTATCTATCTATCTATCTATCTATCTATCTATCTATCTATCTATCTATTAATCTATCTATCTTCCTACATACCTACCTATCTATCTATCTATCTATCTATCTATCTATCTATCTATCTATCTATCTATCTATCTATCTATCTATCTAGCGACATTGAGGAACATAGATTCGCCAAAAGTGACCCTACGTCAAAAAATGAGCTTCAACGGTTTTTAATGAAACAAGTTATGGAACATATAATAATTCGAAAATAACAGGCTGTTTTGTGGTGTCTGGTTGTCCTTGTTGTGGTTGTTGTTGTGTGTTGTTAGTCGTCTTCTTCTTCTATTATTCTTCTTCTCCTCCTCTCCTCTGAGTCATCTCTTCTCTTCTTCTCTTGCCTCCTCCTCACCAAACCTATCTTCATCATCCTTCTTCTCTCCTATTCACTCCTCCTTCTTTTCTCCTACTCTTCTTCTCCTTTTTCTTCTCCTCCTTATGACTTCTTCCTGTTTTTCATTGTCTTTTTCTTCAGCTTCTTCTCTCATATCGTCCTCCTCCTTAAGCTATTCTTCCTCACCTCCTTCTCTTCCTCCTCTAATTCCTTCTTCTCTTTCCCCTCTTCCTCATCTCCTTCTCTTCCTCCTCTAACTCCTTCTTTTTACCCCTGTCCCCCCCCTTCTTGCTTTTGTTCTTCTCCTTTTCCTCTTCCCCCTACATTTTCCTCTTTCACTTTTTGTTCCGTTTCTTCCTTCTACCTCTTCTCATTAAACACACAACAACATTTGTGATGTTTAAGGTAGAAGCAAGGAGGCGACAATTTAGTGCCAGTCGATTGCAGTCCATTAGTAAGAACTGGAATCAACGGAATAAACAACCACATAAACAGTTATCAAACGTTAAATGCGAAATCTTCATATAGTATGACCATTTCGTAGTTAATTCATTATTGAATGCGTTTTAAGTAGTGGTGCAATATAAAGGGACACGGACCTGTAAAATAACTGGCAGCTCTTTGGAATGTTCAAAGTGTGTGAGTTGGAAGGAAAGAGATGGCATTAGTTTTTGGTTAAGAACTCAAGGAAGGAAGAGATATGAAATGGTAGGAAGGTATTATGTTTATGTTATTATGGTTCTGTTAATCACAGCTTTAGCGGATGTTTGACAGCAACAAATCATATGCATGCATATATATATATATATATATATATATATATATATATATATATATATTATATATATATAAGTGGATATGTGGTAAGTAGCTTGTTACCAACCACATGGATCCGGGTTCATTCCCACTGCGTGGCACCTTGTGCAAATGTCTTCTGCTATAGCCTCGGGCCGACCAAAGCCTTGTGAGTGGATTCAGTAGACGGAACTGAAAGAAGTCCGTCGTATATATGTATATATATATGTATATGTGTGTACATGTTTGTGTGTCTGTGTTTCCCCCCCCCCCTCACTATCGCTTGACAACCGATGCTGGTGTGTTTACGTCCCCGTTACTTAGCGGTTCGGCGCGAAAAGAGAACGATAGGATAAGTACTAGGCTTCCAAAGAATAAGTACCGGGTCGATTTGGTCGACTAAAGGCGGTGCTCCAGCATGGCCGCCCGCCGCAGTCAAATGACTGAAACAAATAAAAGAAATATATATAATACGTGTTTGTCTATGTAGGTGTGTGAGTATATGTATGTATGTATCTATATATATTATATATAATTATATATATGTATATATGTATATATATATATATATATATATATATATATATACGTGTGTGTCGATGTAGGTGTGTGTGTGAGTTTATGTGTATGCATGTACATATTTATATATATATATATATAATGCTATACATTCTTTTCCCTTTCGCGAAAACCATTAAAAATTTATATTAACTCACAGGAATTGTAAATCGATATATGTTGTTTTTAAAATGCTATATACAATAATGCTGTAATTAATATTGATCAGTGACTCCCTTAGATATACTTGTGCTTCCATTTAAAACAAAAACACAATACGGAACAACAACCAAAAGATATACAGAGAGATAAAGGGTGAAAGGAAGGGAGAGAGAGAGAGAGAGAGAGAAGGGTGGTGGTGAAGTAAACGGTTTTTGCCAACATTAAAATGTGGAAAGAAACATAAACAAAAGCAAATGTAAAATAATTATGAAAAAAATAATGAGAATAATACAATGCGATCGTTCACTTCATTGACCTTTAATAAGAATGCCTCGTTAATTATTGATAGTGTTAATGATGATCCGATAACAAGCAAGATTTTGATTGACTATTAAGATAACACCAAAATAATAATAATAATAATAATAATAATAATGATAATAACAGTAATAATGATAATAATGATAAAATAATAATAATAATAATAATAATAATAATATAATAATAATGATGATGATGATAATAATAATAATAATAATAATAATAATAATAATGATGATGATGATAATAATATAATAATAATAATAATAATAATGAGATGATGATAATAATAACAATAATAAAATAATGATAATAATAATAATAATAATAATAATAATAATAATAATAATAATAATGATGATGATGATTGATGTAAATAATAATAATAATAATAATAATAATAATAATAATATAATAATAATAATAATAATAATAATGATGATAATAATAATAATAATAATAATAATAATAATAATAATAATAATAATAATAATAAGTAAATAAATAAATAAGAATAGAAATTTAGGAAATGATTTTTAAATATACAACGCAAATGATGTGAAAACAAACCACAGAAACCTTTGCTGAAAATATATATTATATATATATATATAATTATATAATCAGGAAATATTCGTGTTGTGTGTGTTGTGGTATGATTAATAATCTGATTCAATTCCTCTGCTCCGTTTTTGGTTGTGTCTTTTACCTCATATCTCGCTCACTCCCGCTGCTCCCCTTCACCCCCCCCCTCCTTTACGTCTTCTCCTATGTTTTTTCAACGTCATGTGATACAATAATACTTTTGTTTATAAACACAGGACAGCCAAATATTTCAAGAAATGTGTAATGAGTAAGTGAATCGAATCTGGTTTACAGCCTGATTCGGCTGCGATTACGCATTTGCTTTTTTTTTTTATTCTATTACACTTCTTGAAGAAATAATAAAATCAAATTTTTGTTTTAAGGTATTCTTTCATACCGCTTTAGGGCGGCGAGCTGGCAGAAACGTTAGCACACCGGGCGAAATGCTTAGCGGTATTTCGTCTGCCGTTACGTTGTAAGTTCAAATTTCGCCGAGGTCGACTTTGCCTTTCATCCTTTCGGGGTCGATAAATTAAGTACCAGTTACGCACTGGTATAATCGACTTAATCGACTTAATACCTATAAAAGGCGGCGAGCTGGCAGAAACGCTAACACGCCGGGCGAAATGCGTATCCGCATTTCGTCTGTCGCTACGTTCTGAGTTCAAATTCCGCCGCGGTCGACTTTGCCTTTCATCCTTTCGGGGTCGATAAATAAAGGACCAATTACGTATTGAGGTCGATATAATCGACTTAATCCGTTTGTCTGTCCTTGTTTGTCCTCTCTGTGTTTAGCCCCTGTGGGTAGTAAAGAAATAGGTATTTCGTCTGCCGATCGTTACGTTCTGAGTTCAAATTCCGCGAGGTCGACTTTGCCTTCATCCTTTCGGGTTCTAACACATTGTCTGGAGGGGTCAACCAAATTATCTTTCACATTTTTTAAAATTTAAATTATATCATGTTTTAATGTATACATACATACATACATACATACATACATATATATATATATATACACACACACACTCAGGCCTATTCCCAATTTTTTTAGGAGGGGTAACCACAACAAAACACTCACCAGGCATCCATTAATTTCTCAGCTCAAAGAGGAGAGTCCTGTTTTATGCACTGGTCAAAGCATAGAACACACCCACCCCCGCACTGCCTAGTTCAACCTACACAATTTTATGTGTGGAAAACTAAACAGGAATTTTGAGAGGTTTCTATAAACTAGTTTTTAAAATCCGAAAGGCTATAGGAGAAGTGGGGCATCGGAATAAACTAGCGATCAAAGAGGTCCATAGATAAAAAAAAATGGTTAAGAACCCCTGTAATAGATAGACAGAGATAGACTTAAGCAGATGATTTCAGTACACGTGAGATAGTTTATCGTAGAAAGTGCACACAACTCAACAAATAGGCGATTAAAATTCATTACTACCCTTTTCATTCTTCCAGAGCCGATAAGATAAGTACCCTGCTATTAATTGGTGGTCGATATAATTAATTGTTCCATCTTCTCTGCTTCTCCCTTTAAAAATTAGTGGACAAGTATCTGTGCAGGTAATCAATTTAATAGAATTGATTGAATAGACGCATGACAATTTTTATGCGGTAAATAGAAATAATACCTATTTCTTTACTACCCACAAGGGGCTAAACATAGAGGGAACAAACAAGGACAGACAAATGGATTAAGTCGATTATATCGACCCAGTGCGTAACTGGTACTTATTTATCGACACCGAAAGGATGACAGGTAAAGTCGACCTTGGCGGAATTTGAACTCACAACGTTAGCGGCAGACGAAATACCTATTTCTTTACTACTCACAAGGGGCTAAACACAGAGAGGACAAACAAGGACAGACAAATGGATTAAGTCGATTATATCGACCCAGTGCGTAACTGGTACTTATTTATCGACCCCGAAAGGATGACAGGTAAAGTCGACCTCAGCGAAATTTGAACTCAGAACGTAGCGGCAGACGAGATACTGCTAAGCATTTCGCCCGGCGTGCTAACGTTTCTGCCAGCTCGCCGCCTTGTTCTCAATACCATTTGCTTCGAATGTCAATGTGCTCCCTTTCCAAAATCTGTGTATCTTACTTTAGTTCTGTGGTTCACAAGCAGGGTCCATATAAGATTTTATTATTAATATTTACATACAATAACCTGGTTATATTTCTACAATACACAAAGTATTTTTCGCAATTTTTTATACAATTCCAAATAATATTTATTTATAAAAGTGCAATAGGGGATCCACCCGAGTGAAATAAGAACCAATGGGGTCCATGGGTAAAAACAATGGTTGAGAATCACTGCTTCAGTATGTTCTTCTTCGATATTTTGTTTTATTTTTTAAGTGTTTAAAATCCGCGAAGACATGTTCCCCATCAATATGTTTGTTTTGGTAGGCGTGCCAGGCCCCTGAATTATACATGTATGTTTAAGAAGGCAAACTACTACTAAAAAACCAAACAACAATAAATTAAAAAAAACCCTTTATTATTTCGTTTCGAGCCTCAATGGACAATGTTCCAAATGTTGAAATATATTTCGTGTGAAAATAAATTCGAAAAATTCGTCTTCCATCATAGTTTAAACCTGTTAGAATGTAGATCCTCTAAGAGCGTAGTCAAAAGCACGGCTGAACAGTAAACAACAACAACAACAACAATAAATAATAATAATAATAATAATAATAATAATAATAATAATAATAATAATAATAATAATAATAATAGTGATAATGACAACAACAGCAACAATATATTCGTAATAAAAGTTCATTTGTAATTAATTCCATTTTACTGCTCTACCAAAAGTCCCCGCCTTAATTGTTTCGCATACATAACCTTTCTTTTACGGTTCACTGATGGTTCTGTTCCACACCCAGATATACATACTCAAGCAATAACTGGAGGTTTACATGCAAATTTCAGTCTGTGCTTAGCGGGAAGAAATGAACAAATAAAACAAACAGAAAACGAATAAACAACTAAAATAAGCGCTGTTTAAGAGATGGAAATAAAAAAAAAAGGAATCAGAAGAAAAAAAAAATAAATGATAACAACAATTACTTCGACTGTAGGCACATGGCATGAAATTTTTGGTGGGAGGGGACTTTCCGATTACAACGAGAGACCCCAGTATTTGAATGATATTTATTTCAGTGACCCCCAAAAGATAAAAGACGGAATTCGAACTCAGAATGTAAGGAACCGAGCGAAATGATGCTAAGTACTTTGTCCGGCGTGCTAACGGATCAGCCAGCTCGTTGCCTTAACAATAGCAATCCTCTCTACTATAGACACAAGGTCTGCAATTTGAGGGGAGGGGATAGTCGGTCACATCGAGCCTAATGTATCAGAGGTACTTAATTTATTAACCCTGAAAGAATGAAAGGCAAAGTCAACCTCGGTGGAATTTGAACTCAGAACATAAAGACACTGACGAAATACCTATTTCTTTACTACTCACAAGGGGCTAAACAGAGAGGGGACAAACAAGGACAGACAAACGGATTAAGTCGTTTATATCGACCCCAGTGCGTAACTGGTACTTATTTAATCGACCCCGAAAAGATGAAAGGCAAAGTCGACCTCGGCGGAATTTGAACTCAGAACATAGCGGCAGACGAAATACCGCTAAGCATTACGTCCGGCGTGCTAACGATTCTGCCAGCTCGCCAATAATGATAATGATCCTAGTAATGATGTTTGATGATGATTATGATGATAATCAAGATGATTAGGAGGACGACGGCGACGGTGATGATTAGTATTTCTATTAATAGCCACAGATGCATCAAAAGAGTGGACATTACAAGAAGAATTTACTATTCTTGTGGTCGTGAGGTGGCTTTACATAATAACAGAAAGGTCCGAAAACGGAGAGGAGGGCAAACAATGTAAGAAGTATATATATATGTGTGTGTGTTTATTTATTACCCACAAGGAGCTAAACATAGAGGGGACAAACAAGGACGACAAACGGATTAAGGCAATTACATCGACCCCAGTGCGTAACTGGTACTTAATTTATCGACTCCGAAAGGATGAAAGGCAAAGTCGTCCTCGGCGGTATTTGAACTCAGAACGTAACGGCAGACGAAGTACAGCTACGCATTTCGCCCGGCGTGCTGAGGTTTCTGCCAGCTTGTTGCCTTAACAAAACAGGGACAAATATTTTCAAAAGGGAACCGTCGATTTTATTCAATCATAGTAATTTGTGATTAATGCCATGAAGATGAAAGTCAAACTCCACGTATGGCAATATTTGGAAACACTGCTTGTTGCTTTTACCGTACTTGTCTTCTTGTCAGAAGACATTTCATTGCATATTATATCTAAAAGTGTGTTTCAATATTCTTACTTGTACTTGTACTTGTGACGACATTCACCCTGGGCGGGTTGAGTCGGCTTCTTCTACTCATGGAAGAAGTTTCGTGGGAATATGTGGATCTCACAAGCGGTCCCCAACAATCCCGCATGTGGAGACATCCTGTTTGCCGCAGATTGTCCGCAGACGCAGGGACAGAACGACCGAGGAGCCGCCGGTTGCCGAAACAGACACTCCGAGGATTTTTCACCAGAGCCCTGTCTGCCGGGTTGTGGCCCTAATACCACTCAGTGTCAGACCAATCCGCCTTGGGTGGCCCTACCAGGAACCGAAGTTCCCGACGGCATAGCTCTGACACTACCCGTTGCCAGCGTCGATGCAGTTAATACGAAATCATCACTTATCAGAGGTGTCTTTTATTTTATGAAATCAAGAAGACATAGAATTTCATCATATAACTTTACTGCTGGTTCAGATATGCTGAAGGTAAGAAAAATCTGCTTTTACAAGCAGATTGAACTGTACTAACTGATACGAAACCATGTTGAACATAAAACAGTAAATGTTACTTCAAAATATAGATGTACCTAGACTGGAATCCGGACAAGAGCTCTCTAGGACAAAATCCCCCGACCAAAATCGCCTCAAACAAAATGCTCCATAGTTAAAGTGTGAAAGTGGACAAAAGCCCCTCGCACAAACGACCCACGGTTATATCTTTCGTTTATTTTGCTCACCTTTTTTTTCATCTTTTACTTGTTTCATGCTGGGGTACCACCTTGAAGAATTTTTAGATAGCTGTATGGAACTCAGAATTTTTTTAAAGCTTGATTAAAACCACTTCTGTGATATATTTTAATTTTCTTTTTATTTGTTTCAATCATTGGACTGTGGCCATGCTGGGGCGCCGCCTTGAGGAATTTTTAGTCGTATGTATCGACCTTAGAATATATTTTAGAGGATTTTCAACCAACATATGAAGTTAAGCCTAGAAGGTCTCTCTACATGCTAGAAATAACAGCCGAATCTTTAAATTTTCTTTTTATATAATTTCACGTAAACAAAAACGGAAATCGCGGTTGTAAAAAAAAAATATTATTTTCCAAAATTCTAACTTTTAAATAAATATAATATAGTCCATCAAAAAACGGTGTCAAAGCATTTATGTCCCTCACAATGGTATGTTCCGTGTTTCCTTGTTTTTAGAATAAATAGTTTGAAAATGAAAATAAATGAACCTAACATCAATGATAGAATAAACAGAACAGAGCTAAACTCTTTACTACTCAATCTACATATTGTCTGTATTCTAACAAAAGGGAAAACATTTACTTCAAGAAATGTGTAGAAACGATAAGAAGTACGTTTGAATGACTAGCCTTCGGCGCCGTAATTCTGTTAGACCTTCAACGGCCGGAGAAAGTTCAAAAGGTCAGCTCATTCTCATTAGTCTTAAGTGCTGAGAAAAAAGAAAAGAAAAGACTTTAAATTTTAAAATGCTGATTTTTCTGCGACTAAAGATTTTTCAAGGCGGTGCCCCAGCATGGCCGCAGTCCAATGACTGAAACAAATAAAAAGAATTTTTAAGAAATAAAGATGCGAAGAATAATAAAAATATAACCAAGGGGGTTATGAAAAACTTTAAAGAGATTTGGCTGTTATTTCTAAAAATTCTTTGAGGTGGTGCTTTAGCATGGCTACAAGTAAAAGGTGAAAAAAAAGCAAAAAATAACCGTAAAATATAACCGTGAGGCTTTTGTCCGATGAGCTTTTGTCCAGTTTCACACTTTAACTTTGGGGTCTTTGACCAAGGGGCTTTTGTCCTAGGGGTTTTTTGTCCTACATTCATCTAGATTAGAGGTTCCCAACCATTTTACATTTTCTTCCCTATAGACCCTTTTGACTCTTACTTTACTAAGGGGACCACTAATATATATATAAGTTCAACAAAATTTAGATTCAGATGAATATGGTACTTAAGTTAAAGGTACCAGAATTTGGTTGTGGTATTATCCAGATAAATCAATGGGGGTGATTATAATCAAAATAAGCAACAAGGATATCCAAGGTAGTGTAGTACAATTGTTTCATGCTACTCATTTTATTAAACAATGTAAGTATTACATCAGTTTTAAAATGTAAAGCAATCTTCAGCCACATATAGAATGTTTTAATTAAATGGACAATGTACATTTTTATACTTATTTCATTTGCCAACATTACAAAGAGGTAGATATATAGACTAAGATGTTAATTTTATCATTAAGACATGGCGGTAGTAGTATGACCTTCCCCATCTGTAGATTTTTTATCACTGAGTTCACTTTGTTATTTAGATCTATCAGTGGGGATGGGTTTTATTCTTGGTTCAATGGAGACAGACATATATATATATATTATATATATATATATAATATACATATGTAGGTATGTATAATATATATATATATATATATGTAATATATATGCGATGGCTTTTGGAAAGCAGTGTCGATTTTTACAATTCTGTGAATGATATTGTATAAGCTTATTAGCGATCACCGTGTAATGGCTAAGAAAAATCTAATATTGGGGCATATAAGACCACGACCAAAAAAAAGTAGGGTTTCTTGAAAGCATCGATCTCGAACAAGGAAACCATGGCTTCATTCTGTGCAGATTTAGGAACTGTAACTAGTCGCAGTGTTGCTTTTGTAAGTCATGTCATGTACGCTTTTTTTTTTTTGCGGACTCCCATGCGTACAGGAAACCCTACTTTTTTCCGTCGATGGCTTACATGTCCTCATTATTTGACTATTTTCTTTAGTCATTACACGAAGATCGCTTATAAGCTTTAAAATTATAAAATATTATTATTATCATTTACAGAATTATAAATATCGACGCTGCTTACCAAAAATCATTGCAGAGAGGGGCTAACTGAATACATTGACCCCAGTGCTCATCCGGTACTTATTTTCATGGCCCTAAAGAGATGAAAGGAAAAGTTGACCTCAGCGAAATTTGAACCCAGAACGTAAAGACGGATCAGTTACCGCCAAGCACTTTTCCCGTGTGCTAATGACCTTGCTAGCTCGCCATCTTGAACATAACAAAATAAGAAAGCATTTTACGCAGACGTTTTCACCGCAGTTTACCTTTAAACGTGTTAAATATGTCCGTAGCATTTTAGAACTGATCGAAATGTTTCTTTTACAATATTGATTCACTCACTACCCTTCCATACGAGATAGGTGCTGAAAAGTTCCTAGCTTTGGGTAAAAGAAAATATAGAAGGCTCAGTTAATAATGATTTTTATTCAACATATTGGAATATTTTCGGTTTGAACGGCAGTTTTTACAAGCGGTGTCATGAAATTGTCACCCATAATTATGACCCTAGTATCGATCTATTGCATTTCATTCTCTTTTAGGGTTAGGGGTAGGGGAAGGGTATCGTTTTTCTTCAGAAATGTAAATAAACCCAATCTGTTTCTTAAACGAGGGACATATTCATACGGCACAGAATGCGTTTTAACTCAATAGACGTCACTGATTGGTAGAAATTGAAAGAAAAAAAACACAACAAATATCTCACAAACTATAGAATTTTCTCAATAAAGCCAAGAGAAAAAGATGTTTTATAAACACATTCTACAAGTATATAACGTTTAAAAGTGTTTAGTTACGTGGAAATTATTTTAAAAAACTGCCGTTCAAACCGAAAAGATCCAACATATTTTTCTCTCAGATTCATACATTTATTGCAGCGGTACTTCAGTTTTTTCTAAGCCCTATAAAAGAACTCAGAAGGTTGGACCTGAAGCCAGGCCTTTCGCGACACCCTTAAACCCTAGAACTTTTCAGTAACATAATTCGTTTTCGTTCGTCTTCGGCAGGGTTTTAAATTTACAGAAAGAGAATTAAGATAAAGATCACACGATTCCTTATCCGCTTAAAAAAATAAAAGTATGGAATGTCAGTTCCTGTGACTATTTACATAAGTCTTTGACTTTAGTAGGAATCGGTGAAGAAAGTTTCGCTCAAACAGGAGACCAGGTTCGAATACTTGCTGGAAAGTGAACTCCACTAAAGCATTTAAGGTGCCAGGTGGCCGTAAATAAACTGGGTCACGTTTTAAGTAAACCATCAAGGAAGCTCATGGCTGGGTTCATTTTATTAACGCTCAAAAGGTTGAAGGTCAAACTTGACCGTGGCGGGATTTTATTTTCCCAGTGTCGCTCATCATTAAAAATATATATATATAAAAAATAAAGAAGCAGTGAGCGAACTTCTATGTGGTCGTTCGGCCAGGTGGGAAATAGCAGCCAAATCTCCCTCACATCAAACTTTGGAAATTAATGAATATAAATGACGTGGTACTTTCTGAATGCGTATGCAAAAAGATAGGGCGGTCACATATAGACCTCCTTTACGTTCTGCACGGAAGTCTACCCAGCCACAGAAAACCTGACACCATAAGACATCATCATCATCATCATCATCATCATCATCAACAACAACAACTACAACAATAGTGACGACAATAATTATAAGCTAAAGAAAGATTTTACCGGTCGTTCCATCAGCAAGAAATACCAGCCAAATCTCCGTACAATCGCGTAAAGATGAGAGACAACCCACTAGATATTGTAGTTATGTGTGTTTCAAAAAGTAGAGATGGTCACGGTCGGAATGTTTACTTCACAAACCTATTTACTTTAAGACAGATCTCTGAACAACAGCTACTTCATTAACATTAAGAACAACAACAATATCACTCTTGTTTGGTGGCGGCGGCGGCGGCGGCAGTGGTTGTGGTGGTGGATGTGGTGATGTTGTTATTGACGACGATGATGATGATGGAGGTAGTGATGAAGATGACAGTTGCGATGATGATAATGGTGATGATGATGGTGGTAGTGGTGAGATGATGATGATGATGATGATGATGAGATGAGAAGTAAATGGGGTATAGCAAAGATGATGATATTCTCGAGTGATTATGGAGATGGAGATGACGGCGATATGGAATGATGATGATGATGATGATGATGATGATGGTAGTGGCGGTGATGATGATGATGTTATTTAGATGGTGTTACCAACATTATCAAAAACAGGGCATACGCATGTATATATATATATATATATACGTATGTATGTATGTGTTTGTGTTTGTGTGTGTGTGTGTGTGTGTGCGTGCGTGTGTGTGTGTGTGTGTGTGTGCGTGTGTGTGTGTGTGTGTGTGTGTGTGTGTGGTGTGTGTGAGTTCCCCCCCCCCCCACAACAGAAAATCAGGAAGAGTACACTCGTTGCTGCCTTATGAGCAATGGCGTTTATTCCAGACGAAAACAATTTCAAGGGCTTTCACCTTATGATTTATTGTAGTCGCCCCCTATCCCACCCTCGCATTCACTTCCCTTTTCCTCTTCCTCTTGTTGTTGTTGTTGTTGTTGTGGTTGTTGCTTCTGTTGTTGTTGTTGTTGTTATGGGTTCGACTCATCCATCATATGTGAGTTTTCTGCGCTGACACGCTGAAGGGAGTTGCCAAGAGACCCTCTGGAGAAAGAAGCAGTAACAAACCAGTGGTAGTTAGAAGTAGCAGCAGCAGCAGCAGCGGCAGCAGCAGCAGCGGCAGCAGCACCTTCCTTGCTGTTCATGTAAATGAAAAAAATTCATTGACCCGCAACAGACATGCGAAGTTGGATTTTGGTGCAAAGCAGAACGAACGAGGTATATTGGTACTGGGAGGTGGAGGGGGGGGGCGGTGATAGTGATGATGATGAAGGCTATGTATGTAGAGAAAAAGAAAAAGAAAAAGAAAAAGAAAAAGAAAAGAAAAGAACTCTTGAGAGGAGGAAATGGAAATTAAGATGAGAATTGGAAGAAAATTTAAAGATTCTCTCAGACGGAATGAAAAAGGGTAAATTATTCAGAATAAATAAATAAACTAATAAATAAAACAGTGTCTTAGTTTCACGCACGAATATATAAATATATACACAGTTGCACTGGCACATATAAACTATACACACATATATACACATAGATACTAGTGTGTATCTAGGCATAGGTGTGTATATGTTTGTGTTTGTATAAGTGTATATATTGTAATATTACTTGACACAAACATTTATTAGCATGCATACGTACATACTTGTTAATGTGCATACATGTATGCGTTTGTGAGTGTATGCGTTTGTGTTATTGTCAGTGTGAATATGACCGTGTTCTTTAGCAAGTGTGTATAAAGGTACATATATGCGTTTGAATGTATTAAAACGCGAAAACACAAGCGTATATATTCACAGAAATACATGTATGTATGCATGCATGCATGCATGCATATATGTATGTATGTATGTATATATGTATGTATGTATGTATGTACGTTTGTATGTATGTATGTATGTATGCATGCATGCGTGCATGTATGTATGTATGTATGTATGTATGTATGTATGTGTGTGTGTATGTATGTATATATATAAAGGGATGGTGAATATCTACTCATCTATCGTATACGTTTGTCTGTCTGTAGCATTTTGCTTCCTGGTTCAGCCCAATTGCGTGACACCTTGGGGCTGTGCCATCTAGCATAGCTCCAGAAAGACCAAAGCCTTGAGTGGCTTTGATAAAGGAAAACTGAAAGAAACCACTCATACATATATATATATATATATATATATATATATATTATATATATATATATATAATATATATATTATGATAGGCGCAGGAGTGGCTGTGAGGTAAGTAGCTTGCTTACCAACCACATGGTTCCAGGTCAGTCCCACTGTGTGGCATCTTGGGCAAGTGTCCTCTCCTATAGCCTCGGACCGACCAAAGCCTTGTGAGTGGATTTGGTAGACGGAAACTGAAAGAAGCCCGTCGTATATATGTATATATATGTGTGTGTGTTTATGTGTCTGTGTTTGTCCCTCCAACATCGCTTGACAATTAGCGGTTCGGAAAAAGAGACCGATAGAATAAGTAAGTACTAGGCTTACAAAGAATAAGTCCTGATGGTCGATTTCCTCGATTAAAGGTGGTGCTCCAGCATGGCTGCAGTCAAATGACTGAAACAAGTAAAAGAGTAAAGAGATATGAGTATCTATATATATGTCATTTTATATATATATATAAATATATGAGTGTGGGTGGTTTAGCTTAATGGTTCAGAGCATTGAGGCGCGTAATCACGGAGGTGTGAGTTCGAGTCTCATAGCCGGCTTCCAACACATTTTTCTGCAAAATAGGGTGCAGCTTATCGTATTCAGGCTATATTATTAGCATAATCCTGCGTTTGAGAATTTAAAATCACTCTTTTTACTTTTTAAGACATCTCAACGCTTCTAAAGCAAACTTCGTTTGTTTGTTTACGTTCATTGTAATTTGAATTTAATATATATATATAATAAAACATACAAACATATATTTATGGATGGGTTTGTTCCTACCACTGCTTGTGTTGCTGGGATTTTTATATCCTCGTAACTTAACAGTTTCGTAAAAAGAGACAGATATGAAAAAACAACCAGGATTTAAAGAAGTACTGGAGTCGATCACACACACACATACACAACAATAACACACACACACACACACAACAAACACACACACGTACACACATACACAACAATAACACACACACACACAACAAACACACACACGCACACACATACAGAACAAAAACACACACACACAGGTAATCGTTCCGTAAGTCAGGGATGACATTGAAATAAACATGGGAGAAGCCTTTGAAGACAGAAGACAGAAGACTGATAAGGATGAATAACACGGCAGATATGAATTGAGCTCAAAACAGAGAATACGATTGGTTAAAATTCGAAGAATTAACATACGTAAAAGTTACAAAATATATTTTTCTCAAAAAGACTTATTGAAATTAATGTTTTCTTTTGACACATTCTCCCAGTATACGAAGTTTCAAATTATTTAGTTAAGTAGAAATTCTGTCCATCTTTTAGAAAAGATCCCAAAACATGCACGCATATACACACACATACACACAACTACTCGTTTAAATACGTACTCATACAATTCTACGCATAGATGGAAGAAAGAATTATTGGTGTGCGTATATATATATATATATATATATATATATATATATATACACAGACAAGACACAGACACACACACACATATATATATGTATGTATATATATATATATATATATATATATATATAAAGAAGTAAGGAGTGAAATGAGCCGAGATGCAGATGCTGAAACATCAAATGGAACAAGACCAGGATGGAAGGAATTTACAACAATCCCTCGACATATCGCGGTTCACCTACCGCGGTATATTATTAAGTCTTACGTCGATTCCTCCGTGGTGGTGTTTTGCATTTACAATAAAATATATGCAAATTATGAAAATAACTAAAAGAAAGTATTCAGTACAGTATACAGCGGTGGGTTGTGGAACGTAACACCCGCGATATTCGAGGGATTAGTGTATCTCAATAACTGGTGTGTTGAAAACAAATTGGGATAATGCTATACACGACAGTCTCCAATAGCACCGTCGTACCTGTGCAAGTGAGACGTGAACTACAATGCAGGAGACAGAACATCGATTCGCTACGACATGGAAAGATCTATAAGAGGAATGTCATTATGAGGTTTTATTCGCTAAACCATCCATTAATTATACAAATAGAAAAGCAAGCTGAAGATAACCAAGATCTAGGGGCCTTAACTTGATGAGGCAACGGAAATTGCCGAAACTGACAATCGGCATTTTTCGGACGATGTTCCTTGTTGGTGTATGTTTTCATTCATGCGCCTTATCTACAACATTTGAACATTTTAGCTCGTGTTTCAAGCTTCGTAACACCCTAGTCACATTTAGTCACAGTTATATATATATATATATATATATATGTGTGTGTGTGTGTGTGTGGGTGTGTGTGTGTATACATGTTTTTTTTGTGTGTGTATACATGTTTTTGTGTGTGAGTGTATACGTACGTGCGTGCGTGTTGCCATTAGTTCACAAACGAAAGTTTAATAAATATACATTTCGTTTCACTGTGTAAATAGATCCTGTCGTTAAACCACGGGATGCCCTCTGTAGATCGCGGACTGAATCCCTGTTTCATAAACATTCCTATGTTATCGTATTCACAGTCTCTCCAGCTCACCGCTGCTTCAATAATTTACCATAATCACACACACACACACACACAAGCACACATACAAGCACACACACGTGTATATATGTAAACATAAGTATATATACACAGATATTCACACACACATATATGTGTGTGTGTGTTTACAATTGGATTCACACACATATAAGTGTGTGTGTGCGCGTGAATCTGTGTTTGTGCATCCAATATTGGATTGTTTCGTGAGTTCCTAGGCATTGAGGAGTGTTGAACCATTTCTCATCTGCTACTGTTCGCAAGTCTCTCTCCATCCTGGAGTTGTGTCACCTGTCAAGAGTCCCAGCTATGAGTTAACTGTCAGTCTGAGTGTAGGACGTAAAAAGACTGGTGACAGAGCACGCAGTAACACCGCCTGGCGTGAGGGCCTCCCCCCTAGCTGTTGTCACAGAGACGGGCAGTCATCTGTGAAGATGAAACAATCCTCATACATATGTGCCTATATAAGTGTAAACGTGTGTATACGTGTGTGCGTGTGTGTGTGTGTGTGTGTGTGTGTGAGTGTGTTCACGTGTGTGTATGTTTCCGCCAGCTCCCTGTCTTAAAAACTATAATAATCTTTTCTACTACAGTCAGAAGGCCTGAAACTTTGAGGAAGGGGTGGTATAGTCGATCGATCCTAGTACTTCACTGGTACTTATTTCATTGGCGTCGAGAGGGTTAAAGGCAAATTCGACCTTGATGGCCCTTGATGGCCCTTGGTCTCAGAACGTTAAGACAGACGAAATGCCGCTAAGCATTTTGCCCGGCATGCTAACGATTCTACTAGCTCGCTGCACTAGTAAAAATAATAATAATAATAATAATAATAATAATAATAATAAACAATAATAATAATAATAATAATAATAATAATAATAATAATAATAATAATAATAATAATAATAATAATAATAATAAGTACCAGGCAGTGGCTCTCATGGCTTCTGATCTTAACTGATTGGAAGTGTTATCATGTACATTGTTTTGTCTTGGTATAAAAGATGGGCTACAGCAAATATTCTGCTCAATACCACAGATTTGCTTGTCAGTTGCTTGACCTTAACCAGTTGAGCATGTCCCTTAGTAGCTGACGATATGCATCTCTGATCACGAGCAGAAGTAGTGGGGGAGTATCATAGCCATGTGTTGAGAGGGATTCTTTGGGGTTTGAATAATTCACCTCTGGAAACATGGGTGGTTCGTTCAACGTCCTTAAACAACCCTTATTCAGGGACCTTTTGAGCGGGATGCGTTACTCGATCTGAAGAAAATTCTAACTGGACTCCACCTGCAAGGTCATGTGTGTTTATCTTGATATGAGATCACCATATCGCGCACATATGGTTGTGATGCATGTGCCTGGTGTATCCTGATCAGACGGGTAGTCATGATGGGTATACTGGGCTTCGTATATTTACCCCAGTGTCACTTTGATGGCATGCTCTGCTCGCTCACTCAATAATAATAATAATAATAATAATAATAATAATAATTAATAATAATAATAATAATAATAAGGTAGCGCCTTCTCTACCATCACCTTCCTCTTCAAGTGATATTTGAAGAAATTGAAGTGAGCTTGACCAGATAGCCGGTCTTAAAACCTCTCAGGCGGGTCCACCGCACAGCCACATTGACCACAGTCACTAAATAGAGAAAGATCTGCCTTCCATCTCCGCAAAATGAAGGTGGTGCATTGATCTTCCCTATAGCTCGCCTTTCATGAGACACTAACTGCTTAGCACAAGCCCACAAGTCTCTAATGCACGAACATTGAACGATTGCATGCTGAATGGTCTCGTCCACGTACATGCATCTCAGGCAGGTTCGGCTGTTGGCACCTTCAATGCGTGAAGAGCTTGTTTCGAATGCACAATGCCTCCTACAGTACTGTCCTGTTAAAAACTTTTGGAAATCGTCCATGATCTTCGACCCGAGAGTCCTCTGGAAGAGATCGCTTGGAATGTTCTTGCTGATGTCCAGAGTCAATCCTAGGCCATTGTCGCTCATACCCTCAACTAGCTCTTATAGAAATCTTTGGTTGTTTTTCAGCCAACGGTTTTGTCCAGCAGGTACAAAACAGTGAGCACCTGGCAACATTCTAGGTGCCAGACGCCCAATCTTGATCTACGTTCGATCCAAGACTGCAGTTCCGATAATGAAATGAGCTGCGGAAAGACGTCGTACGAAGGTCGCTCACACCAGTTCACCCTTGTTTTCATCGACATGGTTCGCAGCACCGCAAGTGGTTTAGATATATCTGCAGGTGTGTCGTCTTCTACGCGTGGTCTCTCTCCTCAAGACTATTAATTTTGTGATAAAATTCGAAAGAAATATAACACAAAAATGATGATTAAACATTGGTAAGTGCCATCAACGGCGTCCTTAAATCTGACCGTTGATATCCGATCGCCATAATTGTTGTGAAACGACAGATAAGCTTGCGACGAACCTGTTCAGGCATTATTTCTAATTCCTGAAAACTACGCATTACATTGGCCACCTGAGGTGTCGCCAATTATTATTAACATTAGCCAGCGCTCCTTTTACCTGTTGCGTTGCTGGCGGACGAATAGTTCTTCTGTCGGGTAATAGGACAAACATACACTCTCTTTCTTTCTCTTTCCTTGATAATTTATTCAGGGAGAGTAGTATTTATCATTGTTACGGGAGATGATATACATTTTTTTACGTTTTCGGAATATAAATGTATTAATATCTACAGGCGCAGGCGTGGCTGTGTGGTAAGGAGCTTGCTTCCTAACCACATGGTCCCGGGTTCATTTCCCACTACGTGGCATCTGGGCCAAGGGTCTTCTACTGTAATCTGGAACCGACCAAAGCCTTGAGAGTAGACTAGTAGACGTAAACTGAAAGAAGCCCGTCGAATATATATATATATATATTTGTGTGTGTGTGTGTGTGTGTGTGTGTGTGTGTGTGTGCATGTGAGTGTTTGTCCAACACCCCGCTCTATCACTTGACAACCGACGTTGGTGTGTTTACGTCACTGTAAATTAGCGGTAGAATTAGTACTAGGCTTTCAAAGAATAAGTCCTAGGGTTGATTTGTTCGACTAAAACCCTTGAAGGCGATGTCCAGCATGGCCGCAGTCAAATGACTGAAATTATATAAAAGAATAAAAGAAAAGAATAGTATATGTGTATTTTCTGGGGTTTTTTTCCCTTTTCACTAGCACGCCGGGCGAAATGCGTAGCCGTATTTCGTCTGCCGCTACTTCTGAGTTCAAATTCCGCCGAGGTCGACTTTGCCTTTCATCCTTTCGGGATCGATAAATTAAGTACCAGTTGCGCACTGGTATAATCGACTTAATCCGTTTGTCCTCTAGGTGTTTAGCCCCTTGTGGGTAGTAATGAAATAGGTATTTCGTCTGCCGTTACGTTCTGAGTTCAAATTCCGCCGAGGTTGACTCTGCCTTTCATCCTTTCGGGGTCGTTAAATTAAGTACCAGTTACGCACTGGTATAATCGACTTAATCGACTTAATCCGTTTGTCTGTCCGTGTTTGTCCTCTCTGTGTTTAGCCCCCTTGTGGGTAGTAATGAAATAGGTAGGAAGTTTCGTTCACAATTTGTATTTTGATAACAGAGACAACGTTACGGAACGAAACATTCATGCTTATATTTGTTGTAATATTTCTCTGTGTGTGTGTTTGTGTGTGTGTGTGTGTGTGTGTGTGTGTGTGTGTGTGTGTGTGTGTGTGTGTGGGAGGGAGGTCGAGGTTGATTGTTCTCGTGTCAATAAATGTGAATTTTCGTATTTCGTCTGTATTATTACTACTTGACGAAAATATCAGGAATTTTTACCCCATTTATTTGCTGCAAGTTTCTATATTTATTTTAATATTTTAAATTTTTCTGCTTTTTGGAGAGGGATTTGTTGTTGTTTTTCTTGTGAAATCTATTATTTCCGAATGGCCGAAAAGAAACAAAAGTAAATTCCCACCCAAAAGCTCAGGATGTCTTGTTTTGTAGAAACGAAACGAAAAAAAAAACAAAAAAACAATCCAATCAGTTTGTGGTAGTAAATTAATAAAAAAAAAAAGATCTTCTAGCCACCTTTAAAGACATCTCGACAGCGAATACAGGAGAGGAGGAGAAAGAAGATAGTAGAGTAGTAGAGTAGTAGTAGTAGTAGTAGTAGTAGTGTAGTTAGTAGTAGTAGTAGAAGAAGAAGAAGAAGAAGAGAAGAAGAAGAAGAAGAAGAAGAAGAAGAAGAGAGAAGAAGAAGAAGATGAAGAAGAAGAAGAAGAAGAAGAAGAAGTAGAAAGAAGAAGAGAAGAGAAAAGAAGAAGGTGAAGAAGAAAAGAAGAAAGAAGAAGAGAAGAAGAAGAAGAAGAGAAGAAATAGAAAAAAGAAGAAGAAAGAAGAAGAAAGAAGAAGAAGAAGAAGAAGAGAAGAAGAAGAAGAAGAAGAAGAAAAGAAGAAGAAGAAGAAGAAGAGAGAAGAGGAAGAAGAATCGAAGGGAAGGAGGACGAAGAATAGTTTTCAAATTTTCGCAAGACCGCGATCTCGGCTATATATTATTCTCTTCAACCATATTTTAATCCATCCAGCCATGAATGCACACATCCATCCGTCCATCTATCAATCAATCAATCCGTCAATCTATCCATCAATTCCTCTATTCACCCATTTACACCATTCATTAATCAATTGGAAGGGAGTCGATCAATCCATCCATTTCGCTTTTACTTCCATTCATTGTCCTTTCCGTCCGTCCGTCCGTCCATCTATCCATCCAATTTATCCATCATTCCATCGCCATCCCATCACGCATGTCAAGAAGACACACATTAATCAAACCATTCATAGCGCCATCTACTAACCTATACATGTCCATCCGTCTATAAACACACACAAAGCTATATTTACAACTATACACAAATAATTATACACATGCATTATCCGTTACATCCTAGCAAACTCGAATCCACTATTGAACCAATAATGCACCCTAAAGCCTCCCGAACATGCCAGACTAGTTCGGTCTTCAAGCATGCATTATATTTGGACGAGATAGAATCATCATTTCCTTATTTATTTCTTTATTCATTGACTTATTTATGTATCGTGATGAAATAGGCGTAGGAGTGGCTGTGTCGTAAGTAGCTTGCTTCCCAACCACATGGTTCCGGGTTCAGTCCCACTCCCTGGCAGCTTGCGCAAGTGGCTTCTATTATAGCCTCGGGCCGACAAAAGCCTTGTGAGTGGATTTGGTAGACGGAAACTGAAAGAAGCCCGTCGTATATTTATGTATATATATATGTATGTGTGCGTGTATGTTTGTGTGTATGTGTTTGTCCCCCTAGCATTGCTTGACAACCGATGCTGGTGTGTTTATGTCCCCGTTACTTAGCGGTTCGGCATAAAGAGACCGATAGAATAAGTCCCGGGCTCGAGTTGCTCAATTAAAGGCGGTGTTCCAGCATGGCCGTAGTCAAATGACTGAAACAAGTAAAGGAGTAAAGAGTATACACATATATATGTGTATGTGTGTGTACATACATATACATGTATCTATATATATATATGTTTTCTATAACTGTTTACTCTCTTATGACAAGTAAATTAGAATGTCGAAGCCATTGTCAGTCTTTTTCTTGCACACACACACACACACACACAACACCCACACACAAAAGACACACAAACATATACACACACGTACATCTATCAATCAATCTTCTATCTATCTATCTATCTATTATATATATTATTACATATAGATATATCATATATAATATATATATATATATATTATATATATATATATATATATATATATATAGATAAGAAAGGTGGTTTGTGAAAGCACGTGGGTGAAATATAAAAAATAGTAAAGAGTGAAAAAACGACAGAAGGCTTAAATGTTAAAAAATATATATATTTGCGTCAATATGTCTGAATAATATTAGAAAATGTTTTAAACAAATTTTTTTTCCTTTATAATGACATAATTTTTAAAGAAAGACCGGTTTCGCATTTAGCTATATACATATATGTATACGATGGGCTTGTTTCCGTTTCCGTCTACAAAATCCACTCACAAGGTACTAGGGAGTGGGACTGAACCCGGAACCATGTGGTTGGTAGGCAAGCTACTTACCACACAGCCACGCCTGCACCTATCACGTAACCGACCAGGCTATCAGATGTTGTTATACATCGCTGGTCACAATGTGCTTCGCATTGTTTTAGCCTTCAGATGATGCCACCCCGCTGGCTAAGCGAGTAGGCCAACAGAAGAAACAGTGAGAGAAAGTTGTGACGAAAGGGTACAGCAGGGATCACCCCCACCCCCTGCCGGAGCCTCGTGGAGCTTTAGGTGTTTTAGCTCAATAAACACTCACAACTCCCGGTCTGGGAATCAAATCCGCGAGTCCGTTGCCCTAACCACTGGGTCATTGCACCTCCACCCCCCCCCCCTTATATATATATATATATATAATAAGCCTTATGAATTGTAGTTCTCATTTCATGAAAACATCGCTTTTAGATGAACAGCGTTAGAAACATACAGAAATATATCAGTAGCAGCCACGAATCCTCCCGCAACTGTAATTACAACAGTATATAGTATTTCCTATTATACACTGTTTTATCTGATCTGGGAAACATTGTGGTAATGTTGGGAGAATTTCAATATGGCTCTCAGGTGTTCAGGCCCCAACTGATCTCAGATCGAGTATTATCACTATGAAAGCGACACCAGCTATATGTTATTTTTTTTCGGCAAGAGTAGTAGCAGTTCGAATACCTAAAATCAAACATGATACAAGTAAACAAATGTTGACAATGGGAAGAATACAGGTTAATTACTGAAGGTAAAAATAAAATTAATGACAGATAAGCAGTAATTACTGGCATCAAAACCTTTATAAATTAGCCAATTTACCTTATCATTGTTTTCATGGCATTAACAACCGCCTATTCATGACTCTGTGTTTGGTCGCATTGTATAACAACTTTGGCAATTGCTTTCTAAATATAGCTTCAAGCTGACCAAATCTTTGTAAGTGGATTTAGTAAACGGAAACGAAAAGAAGCCCATCGTGTATAATATATACATATACATACTTCTTTCACTCATTTGACTGCAGCCTTTGACTGGTGCATCGCCTTGAACGGTTTCAATCAGATAAATCGACTTAAATTTGAAAACCCGGTAGTTATTCTAACGGTCTCTTTTGCCGAACCGCTAAGTTACACCAGCACCGGTTGTCAAGTGGTGATGGGACACACACACACACTTATATATACGACGGGCTTCCTTCAATTTCCATCAACGAAATCCACTCACAAGGCTTAGGTAGGCCCGAGGCTATAGTAGAAGGCACTTGCCCAAGGAGCCACGCAATGGGACTGAACCCAGAACAGTGTGGTTGGAGAGCAAGCTTCTTGGCACATGCCCACTCCTGTGCCATATATATATAATATTTGTGTGTGTGTGTATGTGTTTATATCTCTGACTGTCTGTAACTCCTCTGATTGACCACTAATGTTGGTGTGTTTACGTCGCTGCGACTTAGCTGTTCGGCAAAAGAGACAGATAGAGTGAGTACGAAGCTGAATATAAGTATTGAATATCGATGCATTCGACTATAAACTCTTCAAGGTGGTACCACAGCATGGCTGCAGTCTAGTGATTGAAACAAGAAAAAGATGAAACGTATATGCATGTGTGAGAGAGCGTCTGTGTGTCGTTGGTTCAATGTTTTAATAATGATAATAATATTTTGGATAAAGAGTTCCACGTATTTTAGTTTTGCTACTTCAAGATGAAGAGCAGAATGTGGGAGGCAGGAGCGGTGTGGTTAAAAATTTTGCATTGCATTTATGTGATTCATATCGGATCCAATATTAATGCTTTCCATTTTCGGCAAGAGTTTATTTATACCCCACCACCCTCCCATCCACAATTTCAGTTTGACTCATTATCTTGAGAATCGAAAATTCATAGACAGAGACTATGATGTGATACGTCATTTGTGTGTGTGCGTGCGTGCTTGCGTGCACGTACATCTGTGAGGGAGCGTGGCTTAGGGTGTCCTGCTGCCGAGAAGGCGGCGAGCTGGCAGAGTGGTTAGCACGCCGGGCGAAATGCGTAGCCGTATTTCGTCTGCCGTTACATTTTGAGTTCAAATTCCGTCGAGGTCGACTTTGCCTTTCATCCTTTCGGGGTCGATAAATTAAGTACCAGTTATGCACTGCGGTCGATGTAATCGACTTAATCCGTTTGTCTGTCCTTTTTGTTTGTCCTCTCTGTGTTTAATCCTTTGTGAGTAGTAAAGAAATAGGTATTTCGTTTGCCGTTACGTTCTGAGTTCAAATTCCGCCAAGGTCAACTTTGCCTTTCATCCTTTCTGAGTCGATTAAATAAGTACCAGTTACGCACTGGGGTCGATGTAATCGACTTAGTCCCTTTGTCTGTCCTTGTTTGTCCACTCTATGTTTAGCCCCTTGTGGGCAGTAAAGAAATAGGAATTCTGCTGGCGATCGTTTTAAGAACTCAAAAAGAAATGTCTAAAGGTGTATAATGCAATACTTTATTCACCTTAATCCATAATTCACCTTTATCCATAATCGTTTGGCCGACAAAATATATTTTGTTTTACGTACGGCTCTTCGGAACTTGGACTAAAGATCATGGATTAACTACTTCACATATATATCTTTTATCTCTTACTTGTTCCGATCATTAGATTGCGGCCATAATGGAGATCTGCTTTGAAGAATTTTTCGTCAAATGAAGGCGTGTGACTTAGTGTTCAGGGTATTCGGCTCACAATTGTGACGCCCTGGGTTCACTTCCCAGTAGCGCGTTCTGTCCTTGAATAAGAATCTTACTTCACGTTGTTCAAATCCATTCAGCTGGCAAAAGTGAGTTGTACCTGTATTTTAAAAACACAACTTTGTCACATTCTGTGTCATACTGAACATCCCTGAGAACTATGTTATGGGTACGGGTGTCCTTGGAGCGCCTCAGCCACTTGCACATTAATTTCACGAGCAGGCTGTTCTATTCGATCAACTAGAACCCTCATAGGTGTAACCGATGAAGTGCGAGTTTTTTTTTATGTATATCTGTCGTCGCAAGGAAGATAAAATTCGAAATCCAGAGATCAGCTTAGGCCACTCATAGCTGAAATGGTCCAAGCTTTGTCGAAATTAATTGGAAATATTGACAAAATATGTTTGCTGACAGTAAATTTAAATGCCATTCCTCAATGGCAATGTCCAGCTGTCGCTATGACAGATCGTTAGCCACTACACACATTTTTTCTCTCCTTGTTTTTTCTGTGTCCCTTTCTGTAGAAGAGCGTAGGCTCGAAACGTAAAAGACTTTTTCTATTCCTGAGCGTTATACTAATACATCTGTTTGTTTTTGTACACCACCTGTCTTCGTCTTTTGTTTTTTTCGTAAACTCTCCCTACACACGTACAATGGAGAGACCGAAACATTTGTTAGCGGTTACGTACCAACAACAACGTGTATGCATACGTGCGTTCCTGATGAGTGCAAGAACATTTAGATCCTGGTTCGGTTTCCATGTGTGCATGTCTATTCAGTCTCATCGGCAATACGAGGAAGGAAAAAAGAAGGGAGAATAGTAAAAGAAGGAAAGAATGAATGAATGAAAGAAAGAAAGAAAGAACAGAGGGAGAGGGTGGAAAGAAAGAATGACAGAGAATATATGATGGAAGGAAGGAAAGAAAGAAGGATGGAGAGAAGCAAAGGCAAAAGAAATGAAGAAAAGAAATTAAGAGAGGAGAAAGAAAGAAGAGAGAAAATGGAAAGAAGGAATAAGTGAGAGATAGAATGGAAGGGTGTGGGGTCATGTGTGTGGTGTATGTATATGTCTGTTGATGTGTGCAAAGAACGAAACACCTATAATTTTATTTTGAAGAGTAAAAAGGTAAAAAATGCCAATAAGAAGAAGAGGAGGAGGACGTCAAGGAGAAGGAAGGAGGAGGAGAAAGGAGTAGAAGGAGGACGAAGGACGGGGAGGAAGGAGGGGAGAAAGGAGGGGGATGAGAAAGAGGAGAAGAAAGAAGAGCAGAAGAAGTGGAAGTAGGGGAAAAAGAAGGGTAGATGAGGGGGAAGAAGTAGAGGAAGAAGAAGAA
>NW_021832513.1:25000-32448 GCF_006345805.1 Octopus sinensis | reverse complement strand
TTTCCCGACCAGTTGTATTATACACCTGAGCACTGTATACAATATTATTGTATACATTATTTTTTTTATATTTTTACCTTCTCACTTGTTTTACCTGGCAGAAAAACGTGCGTCGATCAAAATGCTTGTGTCTTTGCTTATTATTATTATATTTTTTTTATTACGTACAGAGTTCAACTTTCACCGAAAATAAAATTTGTCTTCCATCTTTCCAGGATTCGATAAAATGTCAATTTATATATATATAAAGCTGAGGTTGACTGTGTGTGGCAGGTTTGGTAGCCTTCAACAAGCACTATCTCCTCAGAGACCCTGCGGCGCAAGTTGACCAAAATTGAGAGTATGATAGAAGAAGGCTTGCTCTTACTTCCGTAGAAGAAAAAAATTCAAATCGGACCATGTTAACACCAAAAATTATTTACATCAAAAAGGTGCTTTTTTTTCTATGAAAATCCCTATTTTTTACGATTTTTTGACTGCTGTGTCACCATTTTTCGGTGTATTTCAACCAGAAAAATGTTCACTTAAAGAGAATAACAAGCTACGTAATGCAAAAGTTTTACTTTTCAAAAATTCCAATTCTAAAGGGTCGAAACAAACCCGAGCAACGCCAGGCGATACTGCTAGTGTATATATATATATATATATATATATAACGTTTGGTACTTGACTGAAGAAAGAAAGCCACGCATGACCCGTTTTTTTTTTGGGGGGGGGGCGGTTGCCTGTCCTTCTAATTGTTGTTTCTCTTGCCCGCTTCTGTATCGTCTATCTGTCCGAATGTTTTTATTGTCCTCTACATCGTTTTCGTTCCATATATATATATATATATATATTAGAAGAAATGAGGTAATCAGAAGATCGGATGGTTCATGTTTATAGATATTTATTTATATATTACATTTTTTACATATATATATCATATCATTCAGATCATATCATTCAGATTATTAGCGCTTTCTCCCATTCCAGTGGGGTTTTCAAATCAAATATATATATATATATATATATATATATATATAAATGGAGTTTAACGCAGGTATAAATCAAATACTTTTACTTTTGACATATGTTTCGAAGATTTCACTGATACAAAAAAATTCCACGTAAACACGAAGTTTCCACCTTTAAAAACAATTTTTTGCTACCCAGGTAACTATTTGTTTTTTTTTGTTTTTTTTTCGTGTTAATTGTTAACAAGGTAAAAATACACTCATACTATTTTTTTTTTTTATTACGACGCCTTGATTTATAAATAATAATAATAGTATTTTTATATAAGCATGAAGTTTATGGCGATCACCGTGCAATGACTAAGGAAAATAGTCGAATAAGACGCGACAGAAGAGAGAAGATTTTCCTATCCGCGAATATTCAGAAGAAATTCTATTTCGAACTTAATACCAAGTTTTCTTCCCTTGTTACTCTCATAACATCTCATTCCGAACTAACCTATATCCCAAATGCTTCCACTCCCCACCCCACCAGTCGGGTGTGCACCCCACTTTAAGAAACACGTATGTTTCTCTTTTTCGTTTTCTTCAATCCGCTGAGGTGTGAGTATACTGATCTGGCTGCTATTTCTAGCACACCAAGCGCCTACGCTGGCAACTCCCTCGTTAGCTTGTATGTTCCCCGTTTTACATCTGATTAGAGAGAATTCTTCGAGATGTAGAAGAACTGCGCGAAAGATAATACCCCAAGTGGCACACTCCTTCTGCATTCCTCAGATTTGGCTCACTGCCAGGGTTGCTAATGGAGATAAAAGCGGAAGAAGACTTTATCTAAGGCTAAGAAAAGCCTTTAAGAGCGTAAAGTAAAGTATGGAAGACCATACAAGCCAATATTTCAAATAACAATTTATTTCAGTTCCTTCAAAGAAATTCGGTTTCATCTTCCGAGCTACGCTTTACTTACCATTTTATACGGCCATGCTGGGGCACTGCCTTGAAGAATTTCAATCGAACGAATCGGCCCCAGTACTTGTAAAGCATAATGCTTATTCGATCGCGCTCTTTTGCCGAAGCGCTAAGTTACGAGGACGTAAACACACCACCACCGGTTATCAAGCAGTGAGGTGGGGTGTATAAACATACACACATAAATCGTATATATATAGAGAGAGTTATATGCCTTCGGCTGTAGAGTCTCACGAGCCGTCCATGAGACTAGGCCCTTTACGGATACGAAACTATTGGTCACTCTATGACCGGACATAGGCTTAACTGCAATATATATATATATATATATATATATAGGCGCAGGAGTGGCTGTGTGGTAAGTAGCTTGCTTCCCAACCACATGGTTCAGGCTCACTGCGTGGCACCTTGGGCAAGTATTTTCTACTATAGCCTCGGAGGACCAAAGCCTTGTGAGTGGATTTGATAGCGGAAAGTGAAGAAGCCAATCGTATATATAATATATATATATAAACAATCAAGGAACGGCCATAATAGGCAATTCACCCACTAGAAATAACAGCCAAAGCTTCAACCGCAAATAAAATCAATTCCGTAAACAGGAGAAAATTTAAAAAAACATTTAACCTGTAATTTCTTGTACGATGTACCGTTTCGTCTGCTGTTTATGGTAAACTACCTGATTAAATTAAATCAAGCCAATCTTCCATAGGCCCTCAGATTCTTCAGCAAGAAATAGCCAAGTCGGAACGATATTTTCACGAGGCATTTCCGACACTGCCAAGGCAATCTGACCTAAAATTTTCAAATCGTCGCACTCGCGCCAAAATTTCGGCAGCAAATAAATATAAGCCGTCGATCCATTACGGAATTAACCAGAAAATTTAAATTTTCTCCTGTTTACGGAATTGATCTTTATTGCGGTTGTTGAAGATTAAGCTTTGGCTGTATTTCTAGGGGTGATGGCCTATTATGGCCGTTCCTTGATTGTTGATGTTGAACTTAAAAATGGTCTATGACTATTTAATTTTTCCCACTAGGCCGCTTGGTGGCAAAAAGAATTCTACAAAATTTTTTCACCACCCTATATTGATTAATTATATATATATATATATATATATATATATATATATATATATATATATATATATGTATGTATGTATGTTTGAGTTTGCACGCCCCACCTCCAGCATCGCTTGACAACCGATGTCGGTGTGTTTACGTCCCCGTTATTTAGTGGTTCGGCAAAAGAGACCAATCGAATAAGAAGTACTAGGCTTACAAAGAATAAGTTCAGGGGTTCATTTGTTCGAATAAAGGCGATGCTCCAGGATGGCCGCAGTCAAATGACTGAAACGCATTAAAGCATATATGTATATACGACGGGTTTCTTTCAGTTTCTGTCTACCAAATCCACTCACAATGTTTCTACTATAGGCTCGGGCTGAGGCCACAGTAGAAGACAATTTGTCCAATGTGCCATGCAGTGGGACTGAACCCGGAAGGAAGCTTCTTCAAGACATTCTTGTTTTCGCTGTTTTTTAAAAATTCATAAGTAAAACGAATAAGGTGGGATTTATGTAATATGATCCAGTTTATGGAATATAGTACAACTTGCTGGATATGATGCATGAAATATGGCGCTAATTTTGAAACACAGTAGAACCTCGCATTATGAGTGTCCCATTGTAATTTGCTGTACGAACTGAGACTTGTGCGAATTTTTGTCTTGAAGTACGAGCGCATAAATCGTCCCGTCTTTGAGGTAAATCAGTTAATAAAACCAGTTTAAAAGGCGGCGAGCTGGCAGAATCGTTAGCACGCCGGGCGAAATGCGTAACCGTATTTCGTCTGCCGTTACGTTCTGAGTTCAAATTCCGCCGAGGTCGACTTTGTTTTTCATCCTTTCGGGGTCGATTAAATAAGTACCAGTTACGCACTGGGGTCGATGTAATCGACTTAATCCGTTTGTCTGTCCTTGTTTGTCCTCTCTGTGTTTAGCCCCTTGTGGGTAGTAAAGAAATAGGTATTTCGTCTGTCTTTATGTTCTGAATTCAAATTCTGCCGAGGTCGACTTTGCCTTTCATCCTTTCGAGGTCGATAAATTAAGTACCAGTTGTGTACTGGGGTCGATCTAATCGACTGGCCCCCTTCCCAAAACTTTCGGGCCTCGTGCACAGAGTAGAAAAGAATAAAACCAGTTGACATATTTCTTTTTTATTCTCTTTTTTATAATTGTCATTTTACTTGTAACTACACCCAGTGGCGGATTGGGTCCAAAAACATTGGTTGCCAGGAAACTAAGGGAGCCCACCCGCAACTACAAAGGGGTCCACCCGCAACTACAATGCTATCATTTAATTTTTTTTCTTTTGCTAAAAGTATTCTTTTCAACTGTGTAAACAACCAAGCTAAAATAATGAATGCATTCTTCCAGGAGTGAATAAAAAATTCTCAAACTTGAGGGCATGGGCCCCCATATATGGATTCTAATGGCGCAAGGGCCCACATAAGACGAACCTCCACAAAACTTCCGTCAATGTAATTCGTTCAGAAGGCAAACTTCGAAGTCACTGTCAGCAATATTCTTGTTTAAGAATAAACTTGCACTTTACGAAAGTATGGAGTAACCCCTCAGATCAATTTAAAGTTGTTTTTATTACACTAAGTGGTCCTCCGTCGGTTACAACGACGAGTATTCCAGTTGATCTGATCAACGAAACAGCCTGCTCGTGAAATTAACGTGCAAGTGGTTGAGTACACCACTAACAAGTGCACCCTTAATGTAGTTCTTAGGGGGATTCAGAGTGATACAGTGGGTGGGTAATAGCGGTCCGCCACGGACAGCACTTTTGGGTCTGCTGTACGCAATATGTTTTTTTTTGGTGGGGGGGGGGCAGGCGGCAAACGGAATAGCCGCACCGGATGTGAAAATTTTTTTCCCACGAGAGTCCCGGATCCCAGTAATGAACTCATTTGCATGCATCCAATCAGAGCGGACCCACCTTTATCCTTTCTTCCTTTCTAGTCAGTACCGTGCATTCCTTACTCTTTCTACTGGCAGGCAGCAACCTTTTTGTCCTTATCGCAAAAAGATTTCGCCATCACCACGAGTACTACTGTCCCTAACTACCTGTCGATAGTAAATAAATTTATGTAAACAATATTTCTCCTACCTTGGTGTCAATCCTTCGATGTTCTCTGGTTACTCCGACGTTGGTACAATTATACACTTGCCCAGACTGAATTGCCGGAGTTATTTCATTTTTCCAGAAAAATGTTTTTAAGAAGTTATAGAGGTTTCAAGTTTCATCATTTTTCCCGCAGTCAGGAAACAGGATTTGGAAGCTGTCATTTTGTTCGTTACAAAATAGCACACGTTGTCAATATCGTTGTCAAAAGGAAAAAAACTCCAGCAATTCAGTCTGGTCAAGTGAATTATTATTTGTGCCAACGTCGGAGTGACCAGAGAACATGGAAGGATCAACACCAAGAAGGAAGATGTATTTACATAAATTTATTTACTACCGACGGGTAGTTAGAGACAGTAGCACATGTGGTGTTAACGAAATGTTTTTGCGATAGGGGCAAAAAGGTTACTGCCTGCCAGTAGAAATGGAAAGAGTAAGGAATGCACGGTACTGACTAGAAAGGAAGAAAGGATAAAGGTGGGTCTGCTCTGATTGGCTGTATGCAAATGAGTTCATTACTGAGGTCCAGAATTCTCGTAGGAAAAAAATTTTCGCGCCACGGGCGGCACATATTCAAGCTGGGCTAGTGGACACAATGTGATGAAGCTGGGCTTTTGAAATACAGATACTACTCGTTTTTGCTAGCTGAGTGGACAGGAACCAGGGCTGTCACTAAGTCCCTGCAATCTCTGTGGTCGCAGGGGGGCCTCCGCGGTTAAGGGGCCCCGTGTTAAGATCAAAGTGCGTAGGTAAGTCATCTATTTACTGTGGTTAAGATGTTGAACAAGAATTAAACTATGTTAACTGAAAATTTCAAGAAATAAAATGGTCATACACTGTACCTGCAAAAGTTCTGGTAAAAATATTACATTTACCACGAACGTGTATCAGACTTTGTGGATTGTCTATGATATCAATTGAACATGGACTTAGCCCTCGGCTTGATTATTCTGAACTGGTCAATGATTTCACGAAGCGAAAAGTGCGCCATGTTTGTCTTTGAAAGTTCTGGATTATAAAAGTTCTCTTTTACTCATATCTGGTAGTTTTACTTATTGAAATTTGTAATAGACCAAAATAAATTTAACTTATTGTACTTTTAAAGATGTTCTTTGGGAAAACGTGGATTATTGAACTTCAGATAGAATAAAGTAAAATATATATTTGGTTATTGCCCACTAGGGGCTAAGCATAGAGGGGACAAACAAGGACAGACAAATGGATTAAGTCGATTACATCGACCCCAGTGCGAAAGGATGAAAGGCAAAGTCGACATCGGCGGAAATTGAACTCAGAACATAAAGACAGACGAAATACCTGATTCTTTACTACCCACAAGGGGCTAAACACAGAGGAGACAAACAAGGACAGACAGACGGATTAAGTCGATTATATTGACCCCAGTGCGTAACTGGTACTTATTTAATCGACCCCGAAAGGATGAAAGGCAAAGAAGACCTCGGCGGAATTTGAACTCAGAACGTAACGGCAGATGAAAAACCGCCACGCATTTCGCCCGCCGTGCAAACGATTCTGCCAGCTCGGCGCCTTAATAAAGTAAAATATAGCCATGAATAAAAGGTGCTTAAATTATGAAAAAGTTACAGGGGTCTTCTAAAAGTCACACAACGGAGTTGACTCGAGCAGCCTAAAAGAGTCTTACTCAAGAACACAACGCGCTGTCAGGAATCGAACTCACGACATTACTATCGTGAGCCACTAGAGCACGCGCCTTCACCAGTATTAAGAAACAAACGTTATATATATATATAGATATATATACATATATATACACACACATACATACATGTGCGTGTATGCGAGTGTGTGTGTGCGTGTGCGAGTACGTGTGTGTGTGTGTGTGTTCATGCGAGTATGTGTGTGCGAGTGTGTGTGTGTGTGCGTACGAGTGTGTATGTGTGCGAGTGTGTGTGTACCTGCGAGTGTGTGTGTGCGTGCAAGTGTGTGTGTGTGTGTGTGTGCGAGTGTGTGTGTGGGGTGTGTGTGTGTGTGTACGCGAGTATGTGCGTGTGTGTGCATGTGCGAGTGTGTGTGTGTGTGTGTGTGCGAGTGTGTGTGTGTGCATGTGCGAGTGTGTGTGTCCGTACGAGTGTGTAAGTGTGTGCGTGCGTGTGTGTGTGTGTGTGTTTTTTAAACGCACATCCCATCGGGTTTTTTAGGTAACTTATCTAAGTTCACGTGGTGTCCTAAAATAATATCCTGATTGAATTAATTGTAGTCACCAGTAGATAGGCACACACACACACACACACACACACACGCGTGTGTATGAATATGTACGTGTACGTGTATATATATATATATATATATATGCATG
>NW_021832513.1:12500-20000 GCF_006345805.1 Octopus sinensis | reverse complement strand
AAATGTTCTTGGAAGAGAGTAAATAGCGACAGAGTGATTTGAGGAAGACTAAACTGAAAGTATTTCTATAAAACGGATCACTCATGCTATCAACATAATTTCTCCCACTTTCTCTTTGCAAGTGTACCTTAAACCACTACTCAAAAAATAAAAAAAACACAGCAAACAAAAACAAATAAATACATAACGATTTACTCCTCACACAATTTCTTCAATTAGAGTTTACCTAAGATTTTTCAAAGTACTCCATTCGGTCATGCCATAACAAATTTCTTTCAATTTCACCCCCAATTAAGACAAAATTCGAGAAAACTCAATATTTTAACATTTCACTCTGAAAGCATTGATGTACATGTGTGCGTGCGTGTGTGTGTGTTGTGTGTGTGTGTGTGTGTGTGGTGTGTGTGTGTGTGTGTGTGGTTGTGTGTGTTTGATGGGTTGTGCGACACAGAAAGTGTGGTGTGTAAGTGAAGTGCTTTTGTTAGCGTGTGTAAAGAGACAGAGAGAGTGAAAGACAGAAATAACTGAACTTTTTTTATTCACTTTTTGTAGTGAGTGACTGAGAGAGAAAAGAGAGAGAGAGAGGTTATGTATGTATATATGTATGTATGGCTTCAGTGACACACACACACAAAAACACATACCTACGTACACCTAAAGCACGCACACACACACACACAAGCGGAGCGCGAACTTCAAAATTTTGGTAGTATTAATTTGCGAGCGTACTTCTAAGCGCGCGTAATTGAAAGTTTTCACTATGATATCATCACGTGCGAAAAAATTCGAAGGGTTTTGAACAATTGAGATACACATGTCACCGCCTGTATTGAAACCATTGCTAAGCGCCGTAATTGCTTAATTAAGACTTTGTTTAAATTGAAAGGGGCAAATATGTAACGAGGTTGAAAAAAAATACCCCAGAAAAAAAAATGTACTGCTGGTATTTATATAATTCACTACTATTTTGCTACAATGTCATGAAAAAGAAAAAATTTAGGTATGTAAATCGAATTCGCCACCCCCTTTCCCCGTTCGCGTTTGTGTAAAAAAAATTATTATTTAAGTTTTAAAAATTATTTACTTTGTTCAAAAAATATTAATATTAATTAATTTTCAAGAATTATTTAATATTATTCTGTAAAACAGTAATTAATTCATTTATCTGTAATCCGCGAGGTTGTTCTCAGGCACCTAGAATGGTAACCTTCAACTAACACTATCTCCTCCGAGACCTGCGGCGCAAGTTGACCAAAATTGAGAGTATGATAGAAGAAGGGTTGCTCTTCCTTCCGTAGAACATAAAATTCAAATCGGACCATGTTAACACCAAAAATTATTTACATCAAAAAGATGCTTTTTTCTATGAAAATCCCTATTTTTTACGATTTTTTCACTGCTGTGTCGCCACTTTTCGGTGTATTTCGACCAGAAAAATGTTCACAAAATTTTTACTTTTCAAAATTACAATTCCAGCGGGTCGAAACAAACCCGAGCAACGCCGGGCGATACTGCTAGTATATATATATATGTAAACTAGCAATATCACCCGGCGTTGCCGGGTCATAGTGCTAGTATATATATATATGTATGTATGTGTGTGTGTATGTATGTATGTATGTTAGTATGTATATGTATGTATGTATGTATGTATATGTATGTGTGTGTCTGTGTTTTCCCCCTAACATCGCTTGACAACCGTAGCCTAGCGGTTCGGCAAAATAGACCGATAGAATAAGTACTAGGCTTCCAAAGATTAAGTTCTGGGGTCGATTTGCTCGACTAAAGGCGGTGCTCCAGCATGGCCGCAGTCAAATGACTGAAACAAGTAAAAGAATAGATAGATAGATAGATAGATAGATAGATAGATAGATAGATAGATAGATAGATAGATAGAGATAGATAGATAGATAGATAGATATAGATATATATTAGAAGGTTTGGAAATGATGTGCAGGTATTTTATATTAGAAGAAATGAGGTACTCAGAAATTCGGATGGTTATATATTTACAGATATTTATTTGTATATTACATGTTTTTATTAATCATATATCATATATTAGCGCTTTCGTCCATTCTAGTGGAGTTTTCAGAGAGAGAGAGAGAGAGAGGGAGTGTTATATATATAAATGTGACCCCGTGTGTACCGTTGGCGATTTTTTTTCCTCTGTCTTCCCTTCTCTGGATCTTTCCTTCTCCTATGTTTTCGACGAAGAGCTCCGCTCGAAACGTTAAACCCTCCTTCTTTCCTTCTTTCCTGAGCGTCCAATAATACTTTATTTGTTCCACGTCCTCGCGTTGTTGTGTTTTTTTGTGCTTTCTTGTTTGGATTAACTGTATATATATATATATACAGACCACAAAAGGCAAGTAAACAATGAAAAGTCACTTAACCTTTAAATCGCGGCTAATTTTCCCACCAGCTACTTTTTTAAACAGTCGAAACATAATGTTTTCATGCAACACCATAACAATACCATAGTTACTGAATTAATTTGATAAAAGGAAACCTTTTTTTTTTTAGAAGACTAGCAGAAGGAAGCGAACATTGGCCGGGTCTCTGCAAGCCAAATGAAGTAGGCAACCGGGGGGGGGTTGTGATGGGGAGTTCATTCTACAAAGTCCTGGCTTGCCTTGGCACTACGGGTGCAGCAGAGAGGAAATTCATACATTCCATCACCGAAGCCGTAGAGAAAGCCACTCGATGGTTTTTGGTTGGTTGTTATGACCAGCCACGGTGGGTTGCTACTGAATTGCAAGCTGGTGGGGTCAACAGACCGCAGAGTGACCTGAAAACTACTAAGACCCCAGAAATATCACTGATGATGCATCCCCGGTGATCCACCGACGGAAGACATTAAGAAACCTTGTCGTGGACAAGCGGCAGGAACAGATGAACTCTTTGTGGAGATCTAGCAATTTGGCAGCGAAGGTTTAGCAAAACATGAGTATGTTTTAATTTTGGAAATCTGGAGGGCGAGTGAAGTGGCCAAGGACGTCACAGGTGCCATTGGGAAACGATTATATAAGAACAAAGGTTGGCGAGAGGGTTTATTCTTTTATTTGCTTCAGTCATCAGATTGTGGCCATGCTGGGGCACTGCCTTGAAGAACTTTTGTCGAACGAATCGATCCCAGTACTTTTTTCTTTAAGACTGGTACTTATTTTGTCGCTCTCTTTTGCCGAACTGCTATGTATGAGGGAGATAAACTCACTAACACTGGTTGTCGAGCGGTGTTGGGGGACAAACGCGCACGCACACACACACACACACACACAACACACACACACATATATATATAATATATATATATATATATATATATATACAAAGAGAGAGACAGAGATACGCAGACAGACAGAAAGGGATACAGAGAGAAATAGGGCGAAATAGAGAGAGAGAGAGAAAGAGGAGACGAGACTCATCACCAGTATTTAGTACTTCAATTTTCGATCACAAAAGAATAAAAAAACAAAGCTGACTTTGATGAAAGAACTCGAAGGTGTTGAGAGCGAGAACCATCTCTCTCTCCCACCTCTCGCTCTCTCTCTCTCTCTCTCTCCCACCTCTCGCTCTCTCGCTCTCTCTCTCTCTCCTCTCTCTCTCTCTCTCCTCTCGCTCTCGCTCTCTCTCTCTCTCTCCACCTCTCGCTCTCGCTCTCTCTCTCTCTCCCACCTCTCGCTCTCTCGCTCTCTCTCTCTCTCTCTCTCTCACACACATACACACAAAATTTCAACTTATAAACGAAACAATAAAATCAATTCATCTATTTATTATTCATTTAATTTGAATTTTATTACTGCTATCTTTCCACTTATATCACGCTCTGTTTCACAGGGTTTCATACTGACAAGCAAATCGAACAATGTCAAAACTGGATTAGTGGGTAAAGCTTTAAGGAAACATATACATGCACAAATGGATATCGATCTACATGTGCATGTATACATACATACATGGTGCGTAAGGTATTTGAGGACATACCTGTTTTCGGTCATTGCTGCATTTTTGGCTAACTCTGTATAATCTTTGTTTCAGAAAATAATAATGGCAGACCCTCGTCTTACTCAAGAAATGAAGAGGCATGCTTTTATTTTGGTTATAAGGGTTTTAAAAGTTTTAAAAGTTGCCAGATCTTTCGTCTACAAAGTTTGTAAGGAACTTGAGACTGAAGATGGAAACGTTTTACCAGTATCAAAGCATAAAAAAACATTCTAAATGCTCTGAAATCATCAGAACACTTGAATTTATCCAACAAGTTCAACAGACCATTGATTACAATCCCAGAAAGTCTAGGAAGTCAATTGCAAAAGATCTCCATGAGTCAGAAGGAACAGTCAGTAATGTTGTTCAAGAAAACATCAGATATAAGTCTTATATGATGAGGAAAGGTTAATTTATGTCAGAAAAAGCAAAAGAAAATCACTTCATCAGATATAAAAGTCTCTTAAACAAACTGAAAAATTCAGCAGAAGAAGATTTGACTTAGTTTTCTCAAACCAAGATCAAAAAGAAATGAAAGATGGTTATGTGTAGACCCTTCTGAAGTTCCAAGTGGCATGCATATATATATACTTGTTTAAATGTTCTTTAGGAGTGGCTGTGTGGTAAGTAGCTTGCTTAGCAACCACATGGTTCCGGGTTCAGTCTCACTGCGTAGCACCTTGGACAAGTGTCTTCTACTATAGCCTCGGGCCGACCAAAGCCTTGTGAGTGGATTTGGTAGACGGAAACTGAAAGAAGCCCGTCGAATATATGTGTGTGTGTGTGTGTGTTTGTTTGTGTGTGTGTGTATGTCTGTGTGTGTGTGTGTGTCTGTGTGTTTTGTGTGTCTGTGTTTATCCCCCCTGGAGTGTTATCCCTGTCACTTAGCGGTTCGGCAAAAAAGTACGATAGAATAAGTACAAGGGTCGATTTGCTCGACTAAAGGCGGTGCTCCAGCATGGCCGCAGTCAAATGAAAGAACAAAAGAAAAGAAAAAAGAATAAATGTTATTGATATATATATTATCCGACATGTACAGCATTACATATCCATCACGGTTGATCTTACCAATCGATTCCACGCTAGGAATACAATGGAGTGTTAGGTAACAATCCGATTATATACCCTTACGCTCATCAGAGTTAGCCGATATGGAAAGGAATATGGCGACTGCTATAAAAATACATACATACATATAGATGTATGTATAGATTCTACTTAAAAGCTATTGGTCAAACCGAGGATACAGTGGAATTCACTTGTCCTAGTTCTTCAGCCACGGGGTCACTCATAGTCACGCTTGACTGGAGACACTCTCAATCTCCAGGATATTGGTTGTATAGCTGGTGCCCGGAATTTCGTCTGTGCTGTGAACTAACCACAACACTAACACCACTAACAAAGTATCAAAAGTGTCAGTCACTAGCGTAGCTAGAGTGTGTGCCGTCCGTATTGTGTCTACCGCACATATTGCCTACAGCAGACCCAAAAGTGGTGCCCCTTGAAAAGTGCCGTCCGGGAAGGACCGCCGCCACCTAGCTACGCTAGAGGTGTCAGTATGTTTGTTCAAGCTGCTAGAAATAATACCAAAAAAGCCCTCAGTTCACACACTTACGGCTTAAAAATGGAGGACATGTTGGCTATTGGATTGCGCAGCCCTCAACAGACTATACATGGAAGAAAGATGACGGATTGGTCACGGCTGGAACTCTTTTGGCGATAAATGTGGTCGATGCCAGAACCTAAAAATTCGTTCTTTCTACTCTAGCCACAAAGCATGAAATTTTGTGGGGAGGACCAAGTGCTGTTACTGGTACTTATTTTATCGACCCAGGAAGGGTGAAAGGCAAAGTCAACTCCGGTGAAATTTGAACTCGGAATGTAAAGAACCGGAAGAAATGCGTCCAAACAATTTGTCCGACGCATTAACGATGCTTTCAAAACAATAATTAAAGGGAGACTTATACACAGAGTTTTTTTATACATCTCAGTCGTTATTAGAACTACCACCACCACCACCACCACCACCACCACCACTGCCAACCACTACGAACACCCCCCCCCCCTCATTACTGTACATCCACCGCGCAACTGTCATCACCTCCACCATTACTCTTTTACTGCGCATCCGCCGCACCTTCCAACATCATCCGCACACTTCCTCACCGACATTTTTCCAACCACCACCTTCACCGCTGAATACCATTAACAGTACACCACCACCACCACCACCATCATCACCACCTCCACCACCACCACCATCATCATCATCACTATTCCCCACCGCCATCTTCATCACCCTCACGACTACGGCAACCTCCTCACCACCACCGCCGCTATTTCCCCACCGTCATCACAATCGCGTCACCACCACCACCATCACTATTCTACACATTTTCAGTATCACGTAACAAACCCAGTAACAGAGATGACAAGAGCTGTATATAGTACACACACACACGTACACACACACACACACACACACATTTAGATATAAGTATATATAAAACTTAACAATAAGCCAGTACAGGAAACGAAGAACTGCTCCCGTAATGTGGTTGTTGAGAAATTTTCTATATATTTTCTTGCTACGTACATCGACGAAGCCACTGTGAATACACGATGCATTTTAATGAGGTCTTCCCTGGATATAACTGGACAGCCATTATATATATATAAATATCGATTGATGAATATATATATATATATGATATATTAAATTAGAGATAAAACCACTATTAGGCAAATCATACAATGAAAAACTTAAGCCAATACATAAGATTATTTAATTTATATTATTTAAATATATAACAAAATTATTAAAAAAATATAATTAATATAACACTACGATCGTTTCATGGCTGTTAATTTATTTAAATTTTCGAGTTACAGTCATTCATCAGGTGGTTTAAATATTTAACTTGGCGAGGTTTAATCAAGTTAAATATTTAAACCACCTGATGAATGACTGTAACTCGAAAATTTAAATAAATTAACAGCCATGAAACGATCGTAGTATTATATTAATTATATTTTTTTAATAATTTTGTTATATATTTAAATAATATAAATTAAATAATCTTATGTATTGGCTTAAGTTTTTCATTGTATGATTTGCCTAATAGTGGTTTTATCTCTAATTTAATATTACATAATATTTTACTATAAAATTGGATTCAATCCTAAATCTGATTTTTCCCTGTAAGTTTGGATTTATTCCCTAATATTTATTATTAATATATATATATATAATATATATATAATATATATATATATATATCTATATATATATATATATATATATAAACTTAGATAAACTTAGATATGTTTCGACCAAAGATTGGTCCAGGCCATGTCTAACTTAATACCACCACCTGATAGGATTATTCGAATCCTGGGATTATTCGAATCCTGAAACAACAAAAGACGAAGACAGGTGGTGTACAAAACAAACAGATGTATTAGTATAACGCTCAGGAATAGAAAAAGTCTTTTACGTTTCGAGCCTACGCT
>NW_021832513.1:0-7500 GCF_006345805.1 Octopus sinensis | reverse complement strand
AAATAATACATTCAAAAGACATACTCGAGAATTCAATAAATTCAACAGTCCTAAATACTACTATAATCCACAACGGATCACTTTTAAGTCACTTGACCATTTAACATCCTACTACTATCATACCACTCCCGTATTCTTTTATTATTCTTTCTCTTCTTCTCCTCCTTCTTTTTCTTCGTCTTCTTCCCCTCCGCCACCTCCTGCCTAACTTTACCACTATTGCTGTTTAGAATAACACCTACGCAAATATTATAAACAATACATTCAAAAGAGATGTCTCAAGAATTCAATCACTACTACCATCCACAACAAGTCACTTTCAGGGCACTTGACCATTTAACATCCTACTACAATCACGGCACTCCTGCATTTTTCTCCTTCTCTTCCTCTTCATCCTCTTTCTTCTTCTTCTTCTCCATCTTCTTCTTCTTCTTCTTCTTCTTCTTCTTCTTCTTCTTCTTCTTCTTCTTCTTCTTCTTCTTCTTCCCTGCCAAGAATTCACAACGACCTCGAAGCCACAAGAGTAAACAAGAGAGACAGAGACAGACAGAAACAAGGAAAATGTCCATTGTATTTGAACACTATACAAAAATTCTTTCAAAAAACTTTTCATTTAATTTTTCCAAAATTTAATTGTTCTCCATACTTACAGTTGAAAAAGTCTCAATGACTGAAACCGGTACTGAAATGTTTTTTATAAAATTATTTTAGCATATTCTACCTTGACTTATTTTCCTTATACATACATACATACACACATACACGCAAATATATATATATATACTTTATTTCAAAGCAGCAGAAATTCAACAAAACCTGTTACTCTGAGTTTCACGTTCCCAAAGCACATTACTCTACCCCTGGTATTTTAGTACTCTTTTTTCCACCTTGTTTCACATTTATGTGTTTACTCCGGTATATATATATATGTATATATATATATATACGGAGTAAACACATATATATACATATATATATATATATTATATATATATATATATATAGGTAAACAGTAAAAATAATTACAGACATGGACAAGAACATGAAACACCACAGAGACGACACAAGAACCACAGGACGGGACATTCGAAGCCCTCAGTCATCAGTCAAGAACCAGATCATCTTAGCAATTTCGGCTGATGTCGATAAAACAGTCCTACCTAGATAAACTTAAAAAACGTAATAGAATGATAATTGAGAATGGATTAGTATGAGATGGATGGGATGGAATTGGGATGGTATCAGGTGGAATGCTCTTTATCAAAGAGGGCCTGTTTGATCGGAGCGACTGACTTGAAGCTTTAAACAACAGCAGCAGCAACAACAACAGCGGCGATAACACTGAAAGTCTCAGACAAATATACACGTTCTGAAAAAACTAGTTCCATTTAGAATCGAGATAAAACAGTGCCAGCAGCGGGTACCATCCACAGCAGCAGGAGACCATATTATCAGAATTACTGGCCAAACGCCAAATATCATAAAGGGCGCGGGCGCGCGTATGTGTATGTAACGGCAACACCACCACCAACAACAACAATAATAATAATAATAATAATAATAATAATAATAATCCTTTCTACTATAGACCACAAGGTCTGAAATTTTGGGGGAGGATACGAGTCGATTACATCGACCCCAGTGCGTAACTGGTACTTAATTTATCGACCCCGAAAGGATGAAAGTCAAAGTCGACCTCGGCGGAATTTGAACTCAGAACGTAGAGACAGACGAAATACCACTCAGCATTTCGCCCAACAATTGATTCTGCCAGCTCACCACCTTATCATAATAATAATAATAATCCTTTCAACTTAAAGGCAAAAGGCCTGAAATTTGCGGGAAGGGGACTAGTCGATTACATCGACCCCAGTGTGTAACTGGTACTTAATTTATCGACCCCGAAAGGAACAAAGGCAAAGTTGACCCCGGCGGAATTTGGACTCAGAACGTAAAGACGGACGAAATGAGTTGCTCAAATCTCCGACCTTAATCCAGCAAAAATTATATAGGTGCAGGCGTGCCCGTGTGGTAAGAAGCTTGCTTCCCAACCACATGGTTCCGGGTTCAGTCCTACTGCGTGGCACCTTGGGCAAGTGTCTTCTACTATAACCTCGGGCCGACCAAATCCTTGTTAATGGATTTGGTAAACAGAGACTGAGAGAAACCCGTCGTATTGTGTGTGTGTGTGTGTGTGTGTGTGTGTGTGTGTGTGTGTGTTTTATGTATGTGTCTTTATGTCAGTGTTTGTCCTCCCACTATCGCTTGACAACCGATGTTGGTGTGTTTACGTTCCTGTAACTTAGCGGTTCGGCAAAAGAGAACGATAGAATAAGTACCAGGCTTGCAACGAATAAGTTCTAATGTTGATTTCTTCGATTAAAAGGCGGCGCTCTAGCATGGCCGCAGTCAAACGACTGAAACAAATAAAAGATTAAAAGAAAAAAAATCAAAGAATGTGAAACTTCTTGACAGAAGGTTGCAAACTGAGGTCGTCGAAAATTACATAAATTAGTGGCCTGAAAGTAATATTGGCCGAAGGGAGAGTACGTACAGACCAGTCTGTCCAGATTAAAGAGAGGATCTACCAAATACTCAGTCAATTTTGGATAGTTTTTCATGAAGAAAACGCATGTATTTCGGTGATTTATTATTGTCTAAGCGTTGATATATTGAATCAAGAAGACAATCGAAATTTCTTTATTTCATCTATATTTTAATTTATAACTAGTTTATACATTTGAAGAGTGCAGTTCGATTTTTACAGCCATTTTCTCAAAACTATAATGGAAGTGACAAAGGAGCATATTCGGCATATTTTGCTTTATGAGTTCAATAAAGGCAACAACGCAACGGAAAGTGTGAGGAATATTAATGCAGTATATGGGGATCGGACGATAAGCGTAAGCCAGTCTCAACTGTGGTTCCCCAAATTCCAAGCCGGAAACTACAGCCTAGAAGATGAGCCTCATCCTGGGAGATCTGTAGAGCTCGACGAGGACGTCCTGGAAAACCTGGTGGAACAAAATCCCATCGTAACTGTTGAGGAACTAGCAGAGAAACTTGGATTTGGTCATTCAACCAGTCATTCAAGTCAGCGATAAAAGAAAAACGACCATCTTTGGTTACAAGACGAAAGGCGTTCTTCCATCAGGATAATGCCCAGCCACACACAGCGAGGATGACATTCCAAAGGCTGGAGTAGTTTGAATGAGAAACGACATTGCTCCATCTGTTTATCATTTATTCCGCAGTCTTCGAAATTATTTGGATGGGAAAATATGAATTCTGTAGAGGAGGTCAGAACAGTACTGGGGGAGTATTTTTCGTCACGGACAAGCGAATTTTAGAAGAGGGACCTTGCAAATCTACCAGATAGATGGAAGAGCATTATAGGAAATGAAAATGTGTATATTTTAGATTAAACAATACATTCGGGTGGTTAACGGGTACGTTTTGCTGAAGTTAATTCGGAATGTAATTAAAATATCTGGTGGATCCAACTTCAACAATCTTTTCTACTCTAGGCACAAGGTCCGAAATTTGGGGGAGGGGAAGGGGCCAGTCGATTAGATCGACCTCAGTACGCAACTGGTACTTAATTTACCAACCCTGAAGGATGAAAGGCAAAGTCGACCACGGCGGAATTTGAATTCACAACGTAAAGACAGACAAAATACCTATTTCTTTACTACCCACAAGGGGCTAAACACAGAGAGGACAAACAAGGACAGACAAACAGATTAAGTCGATTACATCGACCCCAGTGCGTAACTGGTACTTAATTTATTGACCCCGAAAGGATGAAGGCAAAGTCGACCTCGGCAGAATTTGAACTCAGAACGTAACGGCAGACGAACTACCGCTGAGCATTTCGCCCGGCACGCTAACGTTTCTGCCAGTTCGCCACCTTCAATAATGGCAATGTCGCACTGGTACTCTACCTTTCTCTCTTTTTTTTTTATCTTTTATCTTTTATCAGTCATTAGACTGCGGCCATGCTGGAGCACCGTCTTGAAGAATTTTTAGTCGAATAAATCAACCCCAGTATTTATTTTCTCTTTTGCCGAACCGTTAAGTTACGGGGACGTAAACACACCTACACCGGTGGTCAAGCGGTGGTGGGGGACAAACACAAGCACAAAGTCACGCACACACACACACACACACACACACACACACACACGACGGGCTTCTTTCTACCGAAATATTAAAATTCTTTACGTCTCACATCTAGTTATGGCTTATATATTCGTATCATTATGATTATTATTATTACTATTGTTGTTATTGTTGTTATCATCATTCTTTTGTAACAGAGTGTAGGTAAAAATGCACCGGAGTCTTTAGTCATCTGTCAAGTCACAACAAGGACCTCAGACAGATAATACTTTCCTTAAGATGTGCGCTGTGCCCAATAAGGCTGCTTTTTGCAAGACATCAATCTTGCTTTTTGCAAGACATCAATCTTTCCAGTTGCCTTAAGAAACCTTGAAGTTTCAATGGGATTGAGCCCAAACGCTCCGATCACCACTGGTATCACTTTTACATTACCCTCTCACATTCCACACAGACTTACCATTTCCACTTTCAATCCAGAGTACTTGGTTAATTTTTTCAACCTCTTTACTCACAACATTGATGTCATTTGGTATGGCTACATCAGTGGTCTGACCGTATTGGTCTCTCTTATTCAATATGACAATATCCGGCCGACGGTGTTCGATTAAACGATCCGTCTGAAAAATCATAGTCCCAGAGCATCGTTACTTTTCCATCCTCCTGCACAACTTTTCTTGGTACATACTCATACCAGTTCTCTCTTACTTCATATTGGTATTTACGGTATAAAAACCAATGAAGATGCACAGACACTTTATCGTGGCGGCGCTTGTATTCTTTTTGTGCAAGGCTCTCACAGCCACTTCACCAAGTCTGTCACATTTTCCACACTCTTTCCACAGAGTCTGCATTTCTGGGTGTCAGAAGTTTTATAGATGTTATACTTCACTGAATTGGTAGCGAGAGCCTGGTCTTGTGCAGCAGTGATCAGGCTTTCGGTGGTACGCTTCAAATCACATTATCATTACTACTACTACTACTACTACTAGTAGTAGTAGTAGTAGTAGTTCAAACGCGTTGCTATGCAGCCAGTTAAAAATATTTCTAAATCATGAACATAGCTTCATAGATTGAACAAATAATGTTCAGATTGACTTTCTTGGTGAATATAAGTAACAGAACAGAACTTAAGAAGATTGTACATTAAATAGTGTGTGTGTGTGTGTGTGTGTGTGTGTGTGTGTGTGTGTGTGTGTGTGTGTGTGTGTGTGTGTGTGTGTTTATACATACATATAGTTGGGTATTTTTTAAGTCAGTGTTGCTTTGTTGAAAGACATACAAAAACACAATCACACATACACACATAAAGCAAAAATAATAATAACTACATGTATCGTATATTTTATTTGTTTCACTCATTTGGCTGTGGCCATGCTGGAGCACCGCCTTTTAGTCCAACAACTCGACCCCAGGGCATATTCTTTGTAAGTCTAGTATTTATTCTATCGGTCTCTTTTGCCGAACCGCCAGAATACGGGGACGTAAACATACCAAGATCTGTTGTCAATCGATGGTGGGGGGGGGGACAAACACAGACACACAAACATACACACGCACGCACACACACGCGCGCGCATATATATATATATATATATATGCGACGGGCTTCTTTCAGTCTCCGTCTGCCAAATCCACTCACAAGGCTTTGGTCAGCCAAGGCTATAGTAGAAGACACTTGCCCAAAGTGCCACGCAGTGGGACTGAACCCAGGACCATATGGTGGTAAGTAAGCTACTTACCACACAGCCTATATACATATGATGGTTTTTTGAAGTTTCTGTTCCGTTCTATTGATTGGCACTTAAAAACTCGCGCTTTTGATCAAAACTTGTTACTATGGCTGACAACAATATCTACCTACTTATCCATCTGTCTGTCTATCTTTCTATCTATCTATCTACCTATCTACCTATCTATCATTTAGTAGAGCTGACCCGGAAGTTGTTCCTCTTCGATTATTATCGCAAACAGCAGTAGCTTTCTTCAACTGAATACACGTCGTTGATTGGTTGAAATTACCCAAATACGACAACTTTAACACGAAATAACTTCTAAAATACGAAATTTTGTTAAAAATGTTGAAAGTGAACCGTATTCAGCATGGGAAATTATACCAGCATACGAAGTTTCAAACTTTTTAGCTAAAAAAATAGTTTTAAAATTTGTGAGCGAAATTAAACAGATCCACAATGGACAACTCTTAGATATTTTTATCCCTAAACGGCGGAGATCGCCAATTGATGTTTCCTCGGAGAGCAGCGGACATCATCGATTGATGCTTCAGAAAATTTACATCGATACGACTTTCATCGAAAGAAAGCGAATATTTTATGGCACGGTTTTGTTTTGTTTTGTTTTTCTTTTTTACTTTGGGGGATTTTTTTCGTGTCGGGCAGCGACCTGGCAGAATCGTTAGCACACCGGACAAAATACTTGGCGGCATGTGGTCCGTCATTACATTCTGAGTTCAAATTCTGCCGAGAAAAACTTTGCCTTTCATCCTTTTGGTGGGGGGGGGGTCGATAAAATAAACATCAACTGAGTATTGGGGGTCGATGCAATCGATTTATCCTCCCCACCCCCACACCGAACTTGTTGGCCTTGAGCCAACATTTGAAAGCAATATTTTACGGCACGTTTTGATGAGATTGTAAATTTTGTTGTGCGAGAGACTAACAATTATAGTTTGAGATACAAATGAGGGGAATAATTTATTTTCAAACGCCTAATCGCTGATAGAACCACCCACTGACAAATTAGTTTGTCAATGGGCCGTTTAATTGACAGGTTGCATGCATATGAATAAATATATTTTGAAGAATTGGAAAATTCCGCCTATCCCTGACTGACATGATATCTTCCCAGTCTTTAAGGTCTAATGAGGATGGCTCTTTTACTTTTTATTTTTTCCATTTTAAATTGTGTTTCGTTTTCCGTTTTTCGTTTTCCGTTGTTTACCTCCTGCATTTTCCATATGCTGCCGTCTCAGTTCTTTCGCGTTTCTTCTATTATTCGATTTCTTAAGTTCGTTATGATAAATGGCTTGTGCCTGATGAGATTTTTAAGTTTCGTTATGATAACTATGGCTTTGCTGATGAATGTTTTGTGTTTCTCACATATGAAACTATTAGCAGCGCTTTAAAACATGTATGTGTACCTTAAATGAATAATATTTTTCTCTCACAAGATGGAGTACTTTTTTTATATGAATTCTCTCTCTCTATCGTCTCTCTCTCTATATATATATATATATATATATATATATATATATATATATATATATAAAAGTGTAGGAAGAAACTTCTTTATTATTTTCTACATATGTTTCGAAGGCTGCAAAGTCCCTAATCGGATTGAATAGGAGTCCATTTTGCAAAT
>NW_021832512.1:0-30260 GCF_006345805.1 Octopus sinensis | reverse complement strand
TATGATAGATCACTAGCCACTACACACATTTTTTTCTCTCCTTGTTTCTTTCTGTGTTCCTTCTGTGGAAGAGCGTAGGCTCGAAACGTTAAAGACTTTTTCAATTCCCGAGCGTTATACTAATACATCTGTTTGTTTTCTACACCACCTGTCTTCGTCTTTTGTTTTTGTTTTTTTTTCGTGAATTCCCCCTAAACATATATATATATATATATATATATATAATATTAATATATAGAGAGAGAGAGAGAGAGAGAGATGAGGAGAGGGAGAGAGAGGAGAGAGAGAGAGAGAGAGAGTTCAGGAATGTTTTCGTCTCGGTCAATGCCAACAATCTGGTAAGAGAAGAGCATTTGGAAAGGGTTCATAATTCTCCGCGTAAGAATCTTTCCCCCAGGAAAGGCTTTCAAGTACACCCTTTATTAGGTGCCTGTCATGTATAAGGGTTCGAAGATCCATCCTTCGCATAACACAGCCAACAAGGGGCAGCAGGCGCCTTACAGCAAGCTAGATGTTATGATGTTGCTGTTCTTTAAACCCTATGTCGGCCATGAACCAGTTAAATTTCCTCAACTTCTGCATGTCTCGCAGTCTTTAAAAGGATGGGTGCACTGAAAGATGTCGGATGTATAAATGTAAGAGTTGGTCAAAGCTAGAACGTCCACGGAGTTAAACAACGATCAGAACTCAATATTTATCAGAAACTGAATATCTTTTTCTTGTTATGTCCAGAGGAAGAGAGAGTGCTCATAGGCTTTCGTAGCTTATGAGCACTCTCCTCGCAGACTTGGGAGATTGACGTCATTAATGCTCAGTTTAAACTTTTGCGGCTCGACATCTGCGGGAAAGGCATAAGCAGAAATAGAATTCCAGACGACTATGGATCAGAAACAGGACCGAATTGGTCAACGACTTTATGTCATTCATTTAGGAGACCCTTTTCTGGTTGTAGCCTAGGATGTTTGAGTGTGCAGCAGTAGCAGCAGCAGCAGTAGCAGCAGCAGCAGCAGTATGCCACCAAGGATCTGGACCTGGAGATCTCCATTTCCAGCGACTTCGAGGGCCACCTCCCAGTTGTGTCGGGCGTCAACGAAGAGCCCTCGACTACAAGACGACCAAAGTTTTTTTTTTCTCCAAGGTCTGGGGTCTCCTGCCCCTAAGCCCTAGACCATCACCTAATCACCCTTACCCGTCTGGTTGCTTAACAACAATAACAGCAATGGTGTTCTGGTCGTGAGAGCAATATTTCATCGCGAACCTTGGCGAACATAAATAATTAATAAAGGCCAGAGTGCCTTCTGGATCTAAAGAGAAGTTCTAGTCGCTGGGTTGCGGACGGATTTAAAGGTGTTGTACTCATCCATGAAAGTGAGGCCAAGCATTTGGAGTGAATTTGAGGGCTGTAGTATTTTACCATCCATTATGAAGGGTTTGGCTGGTCCGATGATGCTTTTTCTTCACACGAGTGACGTTTGTGTTTCCATGTTTTTTCTATTTTATTGTTTCGTTTTTTTTTCTTTTAGAAACTGGAGATCGAGCAATAAAAAGCGAAAGTTATGGTGCATAAGAGAAAGACCTTACCTAACAGTGAAAGAGAAATGACTGATATGATTGATCGATTAATTGATTGATCGATTAATTGATTGATTGATTGATTGATTAATTGATTGATTGAATGATTGATTGATGATTGCTTCACCTATAACCTATTTCAATTCAAACAAGTTCAGATACATATGTCGCGTAACTATTGTATCAGAGAAAATTTTATTTTCAGGATGTTGATTGCTCAGACAATTAAAAATAAAAACTCGGTTTTAACGACTTGTGGTTATATATTGATTATATGTCCCTTTCCAAAGAAAGGAATATAATATCTCCTTTAAATTAAATAAGATGATCGATTATATTATATCGTGTCTGCCTGCCCTATATTCTTGTTGCTTTTGGTCGTTAACGCATTACGTCGCCATGCACAATTTCTTCTAGGTGTTGTTTGATGCTACAGTATTTAACAGTATATCAATAGTATTTAAATTTTGTTTGAATTTTTTAAAAAAAGAAGCCACTGGAATGTATATGTGGTTTCGGGTTCAGTCCTATTGCTCTACACGTTGGGCAAGTGTCTTCCACTATAGCCGTGGGCCGAATAAAGCGTTGTGTGAATTCGGTAGATGTGAAAAGCTTGTTGTATATCTATGGTTGTGTGCGCGCGCGCGCACGCGCGCGTGTGTGTGTGTGTGTGTGTGTTTCACTCCCTCCACCGTTGCACAACCGATGTTAATTTGTTTACGTTCTTGTAACTTGACTGTTCAGCAAAAATGGCCGATAGAATAAAGTACGAGACTTTAAAAAGAATAAACACTGGGGTCGATCTGCTCGACTAAAACTCTTCAAGGTGGTGCTCCATCATGGCCACAGACCAACAACTGAAACAAATAAAAGATAAATCATAATTCGTTTCCTTTTTTTCCTTTTATATTCAGTTTTATTTACCAAAATTTACAGAAAATTTTGTCGCCTGCCTTCTTCTATATAATTTGACTACTGTCAACATTTGGTATATTAATTTCTGTTGCATCGCCAGGAAGCATGGTTTCCATTTCATTAGGAAACCTAACTTATTCAAACTCTTGACAATCAGTCATTTACGAGGAGTCTAACTGACGAATAACAAATATAAATGCGAATCGGAGAACGAAAAATAAAATCAAATAAAATATAGATTACACTTCACTGATATGACGCTGTCATTTAATATCAAATAATGTTTTAATGCATCATTTGTAGAAATGTTATAGAGATGTTATGCCACTTAATTGCAGAGTCTCTCAGTAGTATAGAAAGGCTTGTTCGGAGTTTGTAAGTTTGCATACGATACGGGCTTTCAACATGGCTTCCGTAATGACATCCTGGTTGAACTGGCATATTTTCGTTAGTAAATGAAGCAGACGTTATGCTAATACGATATGATATTTTCTTATTAAGCAAGCTAAGCTACATGGGGCCAAATTTATACGAAGATACGGAGGATTATGAATATTAGCCATTTGGAAAAGTATTGTGATCTACGTAAGCATCAAACTAGCAGCGTGTTAGATGATTTGGGTTTATTCTAGACTAATTGTGATGTCATGCTCTGAGAAAATAGAGCCGAAGCCGTTTGCATAATTCTAATTCTCTGCTCGTTATGGCGGATACTGTTACAATTATATGATGTACACTGATGATAGTAACATCAAAGGAAAAGAACCTATGAATGGCTGTTTCACTTACTAGAAATATCAGTTACATCTTCTTTAAATCATACCATAATGTCATTAAAAAAAAGACCAATCAGATATGTATCGAGGATCGATAAAATGTTAGAGACTCTATCTGAAAAAAAAAAGACAAAACAAATTACAAGAAAAAGTAGTGTGTCCCTTGGATCACATAATTGCTTGATCAGAGTTAACTAGGAGCAAAACAACAACAACAACTTCAAAAGAATTATGTGTGGGTGTTAGATTTATAATCCTTATGACGTCTACCAAAACAATGATCATTTCAACAGACATTCTTCAAGGGTCAAGTTAGGAATGAAAAGTTCGGTGTCTTTAAAAGACAATCAGTACATGGTTGTGGGATGCAAAACATCGAAAATAAGTTTCGCTATTAACATTAAATTTCTCCTTCTCCTCTTCCTCCTCCCCCTCCTCCTCCTTCTCCTCCCCTCCTCCTCCTCCTCCCCCTCCTCCTCCTCCTCCTCCTCTTCTTCTTCTTCTTCTTCTTCTTCTTCTTCTTCTTCTTCTTCTTCTTCTTCTTCTTCTTCTTCTTCTTCCTCTTCTCCCACCTTCACCGTCGCTGCTACCACCATGCGTTGGCGTCATTTCAACCTCCGCTATTTTTTGTCCTACGCTCAACTAAGCTATTGGGTCAGTCTTTCTGTGGCCAGCTGGTAAGGCCATCGAGTACTTTCTCTCTCTCTCTCTCTCCCTCTCTCTCTCCTCTCTCCCCTCTCTCTCTCTCCCCCTCTCTCTCTCCCTCTCTCTCTCTCCCTCTCTCTCTCTCTGTCTTTCCAAACTTCTTTCTTTCAGTTACCTAGCTATCACCAAGTGTTCAAGGCATTATCTTCTCATACGGCGTCCAATGAACTTAGCCTATTATTTCCTAATGACGACGCTTGCATTTTCTGCTAGTCCGAGGACTTCGACGTTAAAGTAATTGTTGTGGCGAGAGTCTTCAATCCCTGGGGGATTGGAAGAATGGAATAGCCGAACTCGTATAAAGAGTAGTAGTCGGTAGTAGTAGTAGAGAGAGCGTTTGGTAGTCTCGCAAAGTACGTTGTGTGAACCTATTGATTAAACATCCACTGCATATTTTATCTATACCAACCTGTGACAGGATATAAAAGTTATCTAAGATAAATCTCTACAATTTTTCATGGGTTAATCGTAATGAGTAGGTCAACGTCCATAACATATTTTTATATCCTCTGACAGTGCTGAGAAAAAGGAAAAAATTATCCCCAGGCCGTTCGTTCGAATGCTTACAACAGTAGCTTCCGCAAAATGCTCCTGCACAAAGTTAATAAATTCAAATGCTTTTTGACGTGTCACCTGTCTTTCTTTGTTTTACACACACATATATGTAAATAAATAAATAAATATATTATATATAATATATATATATATATATATATAAAACATGCATACATCTAATCATGCATATAAATACATACAATATATATACATACAAGGCAATTATAGCGTGAAGCCGCATATTGCATATTGGTCATTCAAAAGACACAAAAACTGTTAACTTCACTTAAACGTTTATTATTTGGCATCAAAATTTTTGTCGTACTATCTGCAACCTGGTCACTAACACAGTTCCACTGCAACTAGTTTGATACGTGGCTGTTGGCCAGTATGTATAGGTGTCAGGGTTTTAAGTCTATTTCTTCGTCTATATAGGTCAATCAATCCGGTTCTCACCTGGTGATCATAGTTAGTTGGTTTAATTGGCATTTAATTGTAATTTATGTACTCTCTCTTCCTTTTCTCAGTGAGGGCTCCAGCACAACAAATCAAGAATGCGCGTCCCAAATCCTGGATTTCTTTTTAATTTATTAGAAGGATGCTGGTAGCAGAAGCCTCTAAGACGAAAATCCACAAATCTATAGGACGCTTCCGTGTATTGTACGACTTACAATGCTAGGTCATCCTTCCTCAACCAATACAGCTCTGTAAATAGTACTCTTGTGCATAATGCCACGATCTATTGCTGTCTATTATTCTAACACAATAAACTCACGTATATCGGTCAAACTCTTCACTCATTCTCTCTTAGCAAATATCTAATAATATATTTCTTTATTGCCCACAAGGGGCTAAACATAGAGGGGACAAACAAAGACAGACAAAGGGATTAAGTCAACTACATCGACCCCAGTGCGTAACTGGTACTTTATTTATCGACCCCGAAAGGATGAAAGGCAAAGTCGACCTCGGCGGAATTTGAACTCAGAACGTAGCGACAAACGAAATACTGCTGAGCATTTCGCCCAGCGTGCTAACATTTCTGCCACGGGAAGTGTGCAGACGCGTGGTCTTGTATTGCACTCATGATCGCAATATCGTGCTTTTGATTCCCGGACCTGGTGGTGCGTTCTGTTCTTGAGCAAAACACTTTATTTTACGTTGCTCCAGTCCAGTCAGCTTTAAATGAGTAACCCTGTTATGGATTTTTGTCTCGTTCAGAAATAATGTTGTGATCTCAATCACTTATACGCCATGGAAACCAGGTAACTGGTCCTATGAGACTAAGGGTTCAAAACAGTACTTCCCTTGACGTATTTAATCTATGAGAAATACGTTGCAGCATAAGGAAACAGTTCTCAAACTATAAAATCATATGATCTATAGAAACACATGAGGATCTATGGAAAGACATGATAATCTATGGAAACACGTGACATATTTCAAAGAACTACCTGACCCTACTAACTAATGAGCCATCGCCCTTCAAATCAAGCATCTCTGAAGTAGATGAAACAACTGAAAACAACTACTTTATTACTGGATGTATTATTCTTCAGTGGCTCCCCCAATACAACTTCAATGGATCCAGATCTACTGAACATATGAAACATTGGGACTACTTAACTACTTGTCTTTAATCCTTGTGAATTTTAGTGACAGCAAAGTGGTTTACTTAACATCAGTAAAACATTCAACGTTCTGATTTGAATGCCTTATTGCTCTGTTGTCCGCCTTTGTGTTCCGTTGATCTTAATATCTTCGATCGGAAATTTTCTTTCAAACAGCGCAATAGCAATATTTGGCCCACATTCTATCAACTGTGATTTACTCCAGGTTTTCTTTATGCCTCGCACACTTTCCTTTCTGTAAATCAATATCTTGCTGTTACATTGAACCTTACACGCTTTTGTGCTTTTTAACAGGGGTCCACTTGGTCCAAAGGGGTCCATATTAGATTTTGTTGTAAAAATTTATGTGCAATTAATTGGTTATTCTTCGACAAAACACAAAATATTGTAACAATTTTTATATACCTTATGTAAGGTAAGAAGCTTGCTTCCAAAACACATGGTTCCGGGTTCAGTCCCATTGCATGGTACCTTGGGCAAGTGTCTTCTACTATAGCCGCGGGCCGACTAAAGGTTTGTGAGTGGATTTGGTAGAGGAAACTGAAAGAAACCCGTCGTGTATGTGTGTGCGTGTGCATGTGCGTGTGTATGTGTTTGTATTTATATATGTGTATGTCCCCCCACCATCGCTTGAAAACCGATGTTGGTGTGTTTACGTACCCGTAACTTAGTGGTCCGGCAAAGGAGACCGATAGAATAAGTACTAAGTTTACAAAGAATAGGTCCTGGGGTCGATTTATTCGAGTAAAGGCGGTGCTCCAGCATGGCCGCAGTCAAATGACTGAAACAAGTATAGAAATACAGTAAGATGGTATATATATATATGTATATATATATATATATATATATATATATATATATATATAGGCGCAGAAGTAGCTGTGTGGTAATAGCTTGCTTACCTTCCACATCGTTCCGAGTTCAGTCCCACTGCGTGGCACCTTGGGCAAGTATCTTCTACTATAGCGTCGGGTCGACCAAAGCTTTGTGAGTGGATTTGGTAGACGGAAACTGAAAGAAGCCTGTCGTATATATGTGCGAGTGTGTGTGTGTGTGGTGTGTGTGTGTGTGTGTTTGTCCGCTCGCCCCAGCATCGCTTGACAACTGATGCTGGTGTGTTTACATCCCCGTAACTTAGCGGCTCGGTAAAAGAGATCGATAAAATAAGTACTAGGCTTACAAAGAATAAATCTTGGGGTCGATTTGTTCGACTAAAGGCGGTGCTCCAGTATGGCCGCAGTTGAATGACTGAAACAAGTAAAAGAAGAACAACGTACAACAAATGGCCAGGGATGCCCAGTGAAATAAAACAGGAATCAAAGGGGTCCATAGGCAAAAAAAAAATGGTTCAGAACCACTGGTGTAGATAATAACAACCTTCTTTCCAATTTAACCTTCCACGTACGGGCGTCTTCAACACTTTCCTATATACAGACATCATGTAATCGTCCTGTAATGGAGATATGACAATCCAGTTCAACGTGAGCCTGTACAAAGGCACAAAAGCTACACAATGCAAGAGAACAGTTTTGTGCCAAACCTTCTTAACACTTGAACAACACATAAAATCTCTACAAATGCAAAGCCTCATATTATCTGATTATTTCTTATTGCGACCTCGCATGAAATATATTGCTAACGTTGCAGCACTTCAAAGCCTTAGGAGTGGCTGTGTGGTAAGTAGCTTGCTTACCAACCACATGGTTCCGGGTTCATTCCTATTGCGTGGCACCATGGGCAAGTGTCTTCTGCTATAGTCTCGGGCTGACCAAAGCCTTGCGAGTGGATTTGGTAGACGGAAACTGAAAGAAGCCCGTCGTATATATGTATGTATATATGTGTATGTGTGTGCAAATGTTTATCCCCCCAACATCGCTTGACAACCGATGCTGGTGTGTTTACGTCCCCTTAATTTAGCGGTTCGGCAAAAGAGACCGATAGAATAAGTACTAGACTTCCAAAGAATAAGTCCTGGGATCGATTTGCTCGACTAAAGGCGGTGCTCCAGCATGGCCGCAGTCAAATGACTGAAACAAGAAAAAGAGTAAAAGAGTCTACGTAATTAAAATATGACTCACATATATAGTTCAGTGCAGTGCCATTTTAAAGTATGAGCATGCTGGGTAGTTGCCCAAGGGTGTTTCGAGTCTAGGGGTTCAATTCACACTTATGTATGCTGTGACTTACTTTCAATAAATAAATACTATAGGACAAGACCCAGTGTCTTGTTTTGCCTGAAAGCCAATGATGCTGCTGAGACAGCCCTGGGTCAGTGCTGCTGCTATATACAAACATCCTTAACGGCATTACAAAAATTGATCCAAATGACTCACCAATACACTACAATCATTGGCCCATATCTATCTTATTTTATCATACTTTTCAACAAGGAGCTGACGGATAAGAAGAACCTAAAAGCTGTCAACGACGACTGGGGAAACAATTAGAGCACTCGACCGATCAAGAACTCGATGTGTAAACACGCATGAGACAAAATGACAAATTAGTTTCTACAGCAACTACAGTTACATACAATTCCTTGAAGTATCAAGCGAGCATATGAATGGCTATACAGTTAAAAAAACTCAACTCGAAAATACGTAGTTTCACTGTAGAGTAACTTAGGTTGTCTTCTACTATAGTCAAGGATCTTCCAAGGTTTTGTGAGTGAAATTTGAGAGGGAAAATTGTTGGAGAGATTGATCCTGTAACTGAATGGTAATCATAATTTGTCTCCTAGATTATGCTTTCCACTTAGAATCACTATTTGGCTCTTGAGTGTCATTGGCCGAATCCATTCTATTACAAGCATTCTGATCTGGTCTCTGGTCTTTGGACAAAATCTTCTCTTGCTGCCATCAGTCTTGGAGGCTCCAAAAAAGATCATTGGCGCTGCCCTTCTTCTTCTGCCCTTCTGTCGCACTCTGTATCATGCTGAATCTCCCTGAGAACTATATAAAACGCACGCTTGTCCGCGGAGTGCTCAGCCACTTGCACGTTAATTTTACTAGCAGGTTGTTTTGTTGATGGAATCAACTGGAGCCCTCGTCGGCGTAACCGATGGGTTGCCAGGGATACGTTACAGACTTCTATATCTAAAACAATAGAGATCGGTACTGGAAGAAACATAATGATCACTGTTTGTTTTTTCCCGGATAATACGATAAGCTTTATAGCAATGTGCTTTCGAAGAGGCTTAGCTTCTTATTTAATGTTTAACAGAGTCTTTACTCGCCTTTATCTTTGTAAGGGTGTTTAAACAGTTCACTGTTGTTCTGACCATAGTGGACAGTAGAATACGATAATTCTAAATCCGAATTTGAATCCAACAAAGTCTAATTGGTGTTTCCTAATAATGATTTCTTTTATTTTTAGCAATGATTAATAATGCTATCAATTGTGGGCATGTCAATAATACCTAGTATTTCACAGCTCCGATATATAAATATGTCTAACTAATACACCTGCTTGTTATTCCCTCACCTGTCTTCGTCTTTTGTTTTCTGTAAATTTTAACTACACACATACATATGTATATATACAGCAAATGTAAGATGGAAGATGGAACATACGAGAATTTTTTTATTAATCATGACAAATTGCTTCGACACATCTAGCATCGATTCCTATTGGGTGTGACACTCAACAACTGGTTCAGGAGCATCCGGTGGTGCAGATGTATTTCGATGGGTGATAAATAAACACAACTTGTTAAAACACAACTTGTTAAAATGACTGTTCTGAAATGTAACTTTCTGTTTTGTACAGAAAAGCAGTGAGACAGAGGAAATATCTTCATTTATATAGAAGATCAAAAAGTCACAGATGGCAAAAAGAGAAACGAACACGCAACCCAGCGAGAAAAGTATTGAAAATAACCGTTAACAAATATGGATGTGTAAACACCCTCGGGCAAGCTGCATGGCTGAGTACACTCGCTCATACAAGCATCCGCAAAAATACGAGCATACGCACGCGTGAGGTTTGGTGCACTCATGATCACAAAACGAGTTAGTTATCTACTTGATGTTTAAAAGAATGGGGAGGTCAAAAGTAAACTTAAGTCATCCATATCTTAAGGTAGATTAAGTTAAGTTAACGCTTACTCAAAATTCATTCTCACTGCATTGTGCGAAAGTACATTTGTATGCGTGTAAGCATCTCGAGAGTCGTTCAGAAATTCTATTAATCATCTTCTCGTTCGTCCACAGAATAGACAGGGATTCCTCGGAGCAGAGACGGCATCTTCTGGAAATTATACTGCATGGTTTCGCATACCTTACTATGGACCAATTAATGTTGTACTTCATTTTATCATCCTACGTATACATATGTATATATAGGTATATGTGTGTGTGTGTGTGTGTGTGTGTATATATATATATATATAATATATATATATATATATATATATATATCACGTGATCACGTGACCGACTAGACCATCAGATGTTGTTACACATCGCTGGTCACAATGCGTTCGCATTGTTTTAGCCTTCGAATGACGCCACCCCGCTGGCTAAGCGAGCAGGCCAATAAATATATATATATATATAATATATATATATATATATATATATATATATATATATTCAAACAACCAATAATTTAAGAAGCAACAATTTCAGATTGTCAGCTGAAAGAACGGAAACACGAAACTCGGGGTAACTGAAATTTTGGGTCTATTCAGTTACAATTTATCAAGGAATACGGTAAATTTACGTAATAAGTTCTGTAATTTATCACCACTTGGTGATTCAATAGAATGCGTGTGTGTGTGTGTGTGTGAACACAAGAATGGGTATTTGTGTATGCTATACAGTTATTAATAAATTGTTTGTTCATCACTCGATATTATTTATGACTGTTTATCAAGAAAGCATTTGTATATGGTTATTTTTTTTTCGTCTATATATAGCTATGCAAACAACATCTTCCCGAAATCTTATCGGACGGAAATCTGCTCTTTTCTTTCATGCAAAAGAAGAGACCATAAGCATCGTGTTTCTCTTCACCCTACGGCATTATAAACTAGACCAAACTCATGAACATTTTTATAACTGACTAGCAGTATCGCCCGGCGTTGCTCGGGTTTGTAAGGGAAATAACTATATAAGCATTTTTAGAGAGTTACTTCCCTTATAGATGCCAATTCGGGCTTTCTTAGCCATTTCTGTTTTGGTGTCTTCAAGCCATGAAGTCGTTGTTCTAAAAGAACGCTGGTCTCCTTGACAACGCTTTACGACGTTGATTCCTTACACTCCCTTCCCCACAGCTTCACGAGGGAGGGAAGAAGGGGGAGAAGCAACAGGTGCAGGTGTGACCATGGACGCCAACTCCGCCGCCATCGACACACGAAAAATTATGCATTAAAATGGAATAAAAAATGATGTTAATTATTTTTAAAATCGTAGACTCATCGTAGACGCGCGCTAATACTCAGACGGGCTCGATATGAATCATGACTATAAGATACCCGAATTTGGTTAAACTGCACCGCAAAATGTGGGAGTAGTTAGGAATCTAAATCGAAGGGGACAGACACTCACACAACTACAGTTTTATATATATAGATTTGCAAATAGAGTCCAATGTTTGGCAAGAAATTTTTCCATCCATATTCAGTATGTGAATTCAGATAAGCTATATATGATCAATGTTATATAGATTAAGGACTACAACCTAATGGAATAGTTTAGGGACATATCAGAATCCTAGTAAATTGTTCAGTGGTTTATAAAGGGAGTGCCGGTGATTTTTTAAAATATGAGAGTGCACTGGAAAAGTTCCTGGCTTTAGGTTAAAGAAAATACAGGAGAATCAGTTAATTATGATTTTATTCAACATTTCCCACTCTAAGATTCACACACTTATTGCAGCAGTCCTTCAGTTTTTCCAAGCCTTGTAAAAGAGCTCGGTAGTTTGGGCCTCCAGCAAGGCCTTTCACGATAACCTTAAAGCCAGGAACCTTCCAGCATCCCCTCGTATATAAATATATATATATATATATATATATATATATATATATATTATATATATATATATATGTATGTATATATATAAATTAAGAAAAACCACTATTATGTAATTCAAACAATGATAGACATAAAACATATCATACAGAAAAAAATAAAATATATGATGAAATATTTATCTAGATAATAATAATAATAATAATAATAATAATAATAATAATAATAATAATAATAATAATAATAATAAATAAATAAATAAATAAACAGTATATAATAAGTAAAAACACTACGTATGTTTCGTGGCTACAACTTCAATTCGAATTACAATTAAATTTAAATTTAATTGATCCAAAAACAATTCAGTTTAAAAGTATAGTCACTCTTCAGGTCAGCAATAATAGCAATAATAGTTAAATAAATATATCTTTTTAATAAATAATCAAACAGAATTAAACAATATTTCTTAAAGAAATAAAAATAAAAAGAATCATTAAGAATAATCATGTTTTTATTTCCTTAAGAAATCTTGTGACTGGCACGAACTGATTAGATTTTGGGATTGATCCGGTACCGGACAAGGATTCTGGGTAATTTTTTCCGTTTTTTTTTTTTTTTACTTAATTTTTGAGAGCGGTTTGGTTCATTTTTAGTATTCACGTTTGTGAGAGCAGTCGAGTTTATTTCAGATATTCTCATTTTAAAAATCATCTCCGGCTAATCGTTGAGAAAACGTTGGTATTGCCTTGGCGGAGGTTTGCGCTCTCTGAGAGCTCTTGTTTTGATATTAATATAATTTAAATATTTAGGACTCCGAGCTTGCAGAGTCGTTAGCACACCAGGCAAAACGCTTTGCGGCATTTCGTCTCTTTATGTTCTGAATTCCAGTTCCACCGAGGTCAACTTTGCCTTTCACCCTTTCGGGGTCGACAAAACAAGTACCAATTAAGCACAGGGGTGGATGTAATCGACTTTCCCCCTCCCTCGAAATTGCTGGCCTTGTGCAAAACTTGAAACCTAATATAATTTAAATGTTTATAATCGAAAATCTTAGCTATTTTTCTTTACCAAATATTATTATTGTTAATAGACGGTCGGTATTTTTAAAATAATGACAATTTCAAAAATGAAAACTTTGGCAGATGAATTAAAAACGGGAGTTTTAAATTTTGGCACTAGGCCAACAATTTTTGGGTTGGCGAGGTTAAGTAAATCGATTACAATACAACCACCTCAGTGATATACTGGGATTTTATTTTATCGACCCCGAAATGATGAAAGGCAAAAAGCAAAAAGAAAAAACGTACCCACAAAAAAAAAATCAACGTCGGTGAGATTTGAACTCAGACTCTACAGAGCTGAGAAAAATATCGCTATACATTTTCTCCGACGTGCTAAGGATTCTGCCAACACGTCGCTTATAACTAAAATAAATAAATTTTTCTACTATAGGTACAAGGCCTGAAATTTCAAGGATTATACGGACCCCAGGGCCCAAACCGTGCTTATTTGATAGACCCTGAAAAAGATGAAAGGCAAAGTCAATCTAAGTGAGAATAAAAAAATAGCAAGGTCATGAAGTGAACTTTAAACCGTCAGGAGTTAAGTGCTTCGAAATATCGAACATCACGTGTGGCAATGCGAGGTAGGTGTAAAAACAAAATGGCTAACTTAGTGACATTTCATGAACACTAATTTATATGCAGAAAATATGGCTGAGCTCTTTATATGTTGATTACATGAATTAAAAGTATATCCTTTTTTCTCTTTTTACTTGTTCCAGTCATTGGACTGCGACCATGATAGGGCAACGTTTTGGAGGGTTTTGTCGAATAAATCGATCTCAGTATATATTTTTATGATTGATGCTTATTTTGTCGGCCGCTTTTTGCCAAAAGGTTAAGTTACGAGGACGTAAACAAACCAATACCGGTTGTCGAGCAATGCAGTAAACAAGCACAAGGCACACAAACACATACATACATGCACACTTTTACGATATATTTCCGCACAGTTTCGACTGCAAATGAGCTCCTTAATTATACAGCTATGCCTACACCTATAGTCAATATTTGAGAAATTTGTAAGTTGGCGAGTTGGCAGAGACGTTAGCACGCCGGGCGAAATGCTTAGCGGTATTTCGTCTGCCGTTACATTCTGAGTTCAAATTCCACCGAGGTCGACTTTGCTTTTCATCCTTTCGGGGTAGATTAAATAAGTATCAGTTACGCACTGGGGTCGATATAATCGACTTAATCCGTTTGTCTGTCCTTGTTTGTCCTCTATGTGTTTAGCCCCATGTGGGTATTAAAGAAATAGGTATTTCGTCTGCCGTTACGTTCTGAGTTCAAATTCCGCCGAGGTCGACTTTGCCTTTCATCTTTTCAGGGTCGATTAAATAAGTACCAGTTACGCACTGGGGACTATATAATCGACTTAATCCGTTTGTCTGCCCTTGTTTGTCCTCACTGTGTTTAGCCCCTTGTGGATAGTAAAGAAATAGGTGTTTCGTCTTTCTTTACGTTCTTAGTTCTAATTCCACCGAGGTCGACTTTGCCTTTCATCCTTTTGGGGTCGATAAATTAAGTACCAGTTGCGTACTTGGGTCGATCTAATCGACTGGCCCCCTCCCCATGAAAAATTTCGGGCCTTGTGCCTAGAACATTTGAGAAATTTGTGGATTGGTTAAATCATCTGAGTGTCAGACAAAATAACTTTCACGGTTATGGCCGTTTATATTCTGTGTTGAATTAGCGATAAAACAATGCAACAGATAAATACTAGTTTTATATATATATATATATATATATATATACTATATATATATATATATATATATATATATATACATATACATATACATATACATATACATATTATATACATTTATATATACATATATATAACATATATATACATATATATATATATATACATATATATATATATATATATATATATATATATATATATATATAATATATTATATATATATATATATATATTATATACATATATATATATTATATATACACACACAAACATATATATATATATATACCACACACATACCTATATATATATATATATATAGACACACATACATATTATATATATATATATATATATACACATATTATATAATATGCAGGTGTGGCTGTGTGGTTAGAAGCTTTCTTCCCAACTATATGGTTCCGGGTTCAGTACCACTGCGTGAAACTTTGGCCAGGTGTCTTCTACTATAGCTTTGGTCCAGCCAAAACCTTGTGCGTGGATTTGGTGGATAGAAACTGGAAGAAGCCGTCGTATGTATTTATGATATATGTGTGTGTGTGTCTGTCTGTTTGTCTGTCTATCTCCCACCATCGCTTGACAACCGGAGTTGGTGGGTTTACGTCTCCGTAATCAAGCGGTTCAGCAAAGAAACCGATAAAATAAGTACCAGCCTTTAAAAAAGATTAAGTATAGGTGTCGACTCATTCGACTAAGAATTCCTCATGGCGGTGCCTCAGCATGGCCGCAGTCGTTGAATTGACCCCCAGTACTTATTTTTTAATAGCCTGATACCTTTTTTTGCCGGTCTCTTTATACAGACATACATACATACATACAAACATACATACGTACATACATATTTACATACATACATACATACATACATATTTTCTTACATACATGCATACATACATATTTACATACATATTTACATACATACATACATACATACATACATACATACATATTTACATACATACATACATACATACATACATATTTACATACATACATATATAGATACTTACATACATACATATTTACATACATACATACATGCATACATACATACATACATACATACATACATACATACAAGCATACATACATACATACATACATGCATACATACATACATACATACATACATACATACATACATATATACATACATATTTACATACATACATACATACATACATACATACATACATACATACATATATACATACATATATACATATATACGTACGTACGTACATGTGTGTGTGGTGTGTGGTGTGTTTGTGTGTACGAAGCCACTCGACAAAATTTCAAGCTTTATGCTTATGTGGAAAAAAAATTAATGTTTAAGAGCTGCAGATTCGAAGAGTTGGAAGAATCGTCCGTCTGCAAAGTTGATGCATTTTATCCTTCAGCAAGACTGAAATCATGCTATTTAGGTTTACCTAACAGTAAATTGATATCATGGAAAATTACAGCTCCAACCTCTTACACTTTACAAAACAGATTAAAGCACGTAGATATACTGATGATATACATTACACGCATGACACTATCAATACTTCTATTATTCAATGCCGTGTCATTAAAATTTACTTAAGGCATAATTTCTGACATCTTGAACCGTTTCCAGTAAAAACTCACACGAGTAAAGTAAACGATATCCACTTATTTTTTTAAGCAAATGAATGCTGTACAGTTTTGCATTGAACAAGACATGTTTAGCGATCTTGTTGCTATTTTTATTGTTGCTTTATTTTATATTAAAGTTAAATAAAGGCTGAGATGGATGCATAACTATATTTACAACAGCAAAGAAAATATTTTTATTGCGCAGTCAGAGGAGGCTCTTCAACGCCCATTGCCTCTTAGCCGAGATTCCGAAAGTGGCGAGGGAAAGGGGGGAAGTTCATGATATTCTCAAAATAAGACCTGATGAATGCTTGCAATGAAGTGGACTCTGCTAAAAACATCCAAAGATCGGGTGATGGGGTTAAACCGAGGTGTCTGTTTACAGCTCCTTCAGTCTGGACCACCACACAACCTCTTTCGCTAAGGCCACCAGACAGATAAATATTGCCCATCCTTTTCAGCCAAAGAAATTCGGCGGAGCAACCTTCACAGTCGACTCAGATGATAGCCGGGTCGATTCTGTACGCAACAGCAAGTGTTTGACATGACTCTACAAGTCTGTAATGCTCGGGCACTGGACAAGTGCGTCCAAACAGTTTCGTCACTCTGCGCGCATCTTCCATGTCTGTAGAGTTTATCTCGAATGGGCACTACCCTTCGGTAGCACTGCCAGGCCAGAGATTTCTAGAAATTATCTATGGGCCTCGGTTTGAAAAATCCTCCGGATCAGACCGGCAGTTGAGTCTCGCCAGCGCCTAGAGTCTCCCTGAGAACGTCGTCGGTTTTACCCCTCACTAATTATGCTTCATCTACGCTTGATCCAGGAATGTAAGTCTAACATAGTGACAAGCTGTAGAAATAACCATTTGACAAACGGCGACCACACCTGCTCACCGACAATGAAACATTAAAGATGTCACAGCCTCAGCGCATGTCTGCGATTCATCAGTCACGGTGAGGTGGGGCTTGTTGTATATAGTTCTATTCGGGATGGCGCACGTTTGCAAATCACGATTTAGACCCTCAACAACAAGCGCCAACCTGTTTGTTAAAACCTTGGCCAATATTTTAAAATTCGCATTTAACAGTGTTATGGGCCAAATATGATTTGTTTAGGTCTGTAGCAGCACTACCTCCTTCGATTCACGGAACAGAATTTTCCTGTCCTACTGCCAGTTGTGGTAGCTATCTGCCAAGAAGTCTCTCAAACTCGTATGACAAACCATCCAAACCATGCGATTTGCTCTCCGTGCAACCAACCATCATTTCCTGTATTTCCATGGCTGTTTTGGGCTTTTCGCAACACTCTACTTCTTGTACCGAGAGACGAGGTTGGCCGTCGCGGTAAGCGCTAAAATTCACCCTATATTCCAGTCTGTCTTTCATCGCGAACAGTCGAATGAAGTGTTTCTGAAAGCCCTACCATATTTGCTTGGAGTCCAGTAACGTACGTTCATTGTGGCCCACGAAAGACAGAACTGTGATTCTGTTGCCACGTTGAACCTCTGTCACTCAGACCTATCAAGTAGCTTTCGTCCCCTCGTGTTTTAGAGCACGCACATTAGCTCTGATAATGCAGCCTTAATGCTTCGCGTTGATGAATTGGTCGAGAGTCCAAGGCGTTGAGCTGGCAGAAACGTTAGCACGCCGGACGAAATGCTTAGCGGTATTTCGTCTGCCGCTACGTTCTGAGTTCAAATTCCGCCGAGGTCGACTTTGCCTTTCATCCTTTCGGGGTCGATTAAATAAGTACCAGTTACGTGCTGGGGTCGATGTAATCGACTTAATCCATGTGTCTGTCCTTGTTTGTCCCCTCTGTGTTTAGCCCTTGTGGGTAGTAAAGAAATAGAAATAGGTATTTCGTCTGTCTTTATGTTCTGAGTTCAAATTCCGCCGCGGTCGACTTTGCCTTTCATCCTTTCAGGGTCGATAACTCAAGTACCAGTTGCATGCTGAGGTCGATCTAATCGACTGGCCCCCTCCCCTCAAAATTTCGGGCCTTGTGCATAGAGTAGAAAAAAATTGGTCGACAGTCAATCTCACAGTGAACATGTCGGTTGCGATGCCTTTTCTTAGCGCCTCTTCTAAATTTTCGTAATATGTTATTGTTATAAAAATTTGGCGAATTATTGAACTTTCATCATTTCCTATTGCTGCGCAACTTAACGAATACTTGAATCATCATGTAATGTTGCTATGAAACGGGTTGAACATTTGATTTTATGAGTGTTTTATCGCTATGGAATTTCTCCCGTGTGTTCTCTTTCATTTTAAAGTTTATTTTGTTTTATATTTTACATTTACCAAATGAAAAACACAAAATGTTGATACCGATGTGGTATTTTAATAAATTTTAATTATAATGTAGTCCTACATACACATAAACAGACTGTATGGTAATGACTGGAAAGGCTTTGATTTTGTATCTAAGCAATCAGAACTAGCTTAGAGTTACTTCTACCTGGTTATACCACTTGGTAGAAATAGCAGCGATATGCTCTTCAAATTGTACTCAACGTTGTTTATTTTATTACCTTTTAGTCAGGGTTGAAGGCAGTGTCCATGACACTTTACATGGTGTCGGAGATAGGTGGGAGGAAGGGAAGTAGGAAAAAAAAGTACTCTTAATCCGGAAACCTAGCAATAGAATGAACTTCGCTAAAAGCATCAACTCACGGTACTAAGCTGTGGTCTTGAAACGAGCAACAGATTAAGTCAACCACTCAAGTACGCAATGGGAAAATTTAAACACAAAACGCAAAGAACCAGAGCAAACATCCCTTAGCATCCGGTTCGATATTTTTACAACACCGTCAGTCAATCTCTCTTGGATTGATACTTTCTTTTTATCGACTCCGACAGAATGAAAGAATGGAAAGACGCGTGTGGCCTAGTGGTGAGGGTGTTGCACCCACGATCGCAAAATCGTGGTTTCCATCCCTGGACTGAGAGGTTCGTTGTATGTTTAAGCAAAAATACTCCAGTCCACTCAGCCGCAAATGGGTAACTCAGCGACAACTTGACGTCCCGTTCAGGACTGACGTTAAGATCTTATATATGTCATGGAGACCGAGCTACTGACCCTATGAGTCCTTGGACAAGATACAACAGTGACCATGGGCTGGTGGTGGTGGTGGTGGTGGTGGTGGTGGTGATGATGATGATGATGATGATGATGATGATGATGATGATGATGATGATGAAGAATGAAAGAAAAAGTTGGCCTCAGCGAGATCTGGACGCAGGGAGTCGGGAAAAAATGCCGAAAGGTATTCTATCCGGCGCGCCATCGACTCTGCTACTTCGCTTCATATTCACTAGATTGTTTTGAAGAGTAGGACACTTTGGATAATGTACACATAGAGTAATTTTGATCTGTGGGAAGAGGTTGCTGTGCCCTTCACCCTTCCTAGATCCTCCGAAATATGTCATGTGGGTACCGTTAATGTTCCACTTGAACAGGTACAGGTTTGACAGGTTAACAGCTGTCAAAATATAAATTTGAAAAAAGGGTAAAGTAAATAAGTAAATAAAGAAAGAAAGAAATAAAGTAAATAAAGAAAGAACGAAAGAAAGAAAGAAAGAAAGAAAGAAAGAAAGAAGAAAGAAAAAGAAAGCTGAATGGTTAAAGAAGTTCGGTTCACAGCCATGTGGTTTTAAGTTTGATCCCACATCGTGGTACATTGCACATCGGCTTCTTTGAGTGAAATTTGTTAAGCGGAAAATAAGACAGTGCTCTAAAATGGTTAGAATCCTCAATAGTTCCAAACAATTATAAAACTTCTCTCTCTTTCTCCCCCTCGCTCTCTCTCTCTCACACAGACACACACATATATAGATAGATAGATAAATAAAACTTAGTTGGTAAAGGATGCGTGTCGTTCGACCATATGATAATATAAATAATATATAAATATATACATGCATACATACATACATATAAGTACATACCTACATATATGTGAATATATACATGCATATATGGGTACAGGACATCAAAAACAAAAAAAAACATGGACAGAATGAGAAACGAGAACATAAAAAACAAAAGCATAGAAAACGCCCTTTTTTTCGAACAATGAAAAAAAAACAAACAAACAGAGAAACGAGACATGCAGCATAAAACACATTCCCTTCATCAGTTGTCCCCTGTTTTATCTACTCCGCATTTCGAAGGTAAGGACAAGACGCGACTTCGTTAAAACAATCCTTCCCGCAAAGAAAATTAAATAAAATTTAGGATTTTTTGCGGAAGGTGAAAGTGGTAACAAAAACAGAACGGTGAGGGCCGTTAAGTCAAGACGATGTGAAGTGGTGAACGCTTGGAAAAACGAGCTTTGAGAAGAAACAGATAAAAGCACGTCTTGTCTTCACCGTTCCCTCTCTCTCTCCCATTTATGGGCTCCTGGTTGGCCCTTTCCCACTGGTCGGTGTTTGGGACTTCAGATGGAGGATCACTACAGATGGAGGATCTGCCGGAGACATTTGTTGATGAAGATCTGGATCTTCTTGTAGTTGCTGCATATATACATACGTATATGTACATACATCTATACGTATATATATATATGTATGTATGTATGTATGTATATATGTATATATATATATATATATGTGTGTGTGTGTGTGTGTGTGTGTGTGTGTGTGCATATGTGGGCACGGGACGTCATGAAACGTGTACAACAAAAAAAGTACGAAGCACAAGTACATGGAACATGAACTATTCTTTCGTTATCCGAAAGACGCAAATGGAAAACAAAACAAACAACATAAAGAACGATCCTTCATCAGTTGTTGGCTGTTTTTCTAGCCTCGTATTTCGATAAAACAGTTGCTCCTGTAAAGCAAATTAAATAAAATTTGGAATTTTGCGGCGGGTCAAAACAGGTAACACAAACAGCTCTACCTGCGACGATTTCATCTCAATCGAAGGAGAGGAGCTTTCTCCGTCCGGGTTGCGGATCCGTGGAACAAGCTGCCAGACGAGATGGTGAAGATGCCGACGACCGCTTTGTTCAAAGCCTCCCTTGACCTCAAGTGGCCTGAACTCTTTACATGAACACCACCCTGTACTTAACTCCATGTCCCCCTACATGGCCTTGCTATTTGCTTTTGAGCCAAATTAACTAACTAACTAAACAGGGCAGTGAAAACAAACAGGAAGGGCTACTAAGCCTAAACGAGGTTGTGGTGGCGAACGCGTAAATCAAGCCAGTGTATTTTCTCTGCATGCCGTTTAGCTTTGTGTGCTGGTCGCGTAGGGCCTGGAATTTTCCTGCATTAAACTGCATGTTGTTGTCCTCAGCCCACCTGTATATTGCGTCCAACTCTCGTTGCAGATGTGCAATATTTCCAGGATTTTGTATTGTCTGAGAGACTTTTGTGTCATCTGCACAAGGAAGACTATCTGAGCAGCTGAGAGCATGTCGGGGAGCACCACTTTGAAAAAGACAGTGCCCTGTGGCACACCACTTGCTATTTGTGTTTCCTTGGAGGTGGCTCTGTTGGCCACTGCTGCCTGACGTCTATCTTATAGAAAGTAAGCTTTGTGTAGCCATTCTCCAAGTTTTCTGCTTATGCCAAGATCTCGCAGTTTGTGACATATCATACCATGGTCAACTTTATCAAAGGCTTTTGCAAAATCGAGATATATTACATCCATGCTTGAGTCATTCAGCAGCTGTTTTAACACCCAGTCGTAGTGTTGCAGGAGCTGTGTCAGACAGCTTCTTTCTGGACAAAATCCATGCTGGGTGTCAGTCAGCAAGTCATTTTCTTCAAGGAACGCGATTAGTTTCTTGCAGACTATTCGTTCCATGACTTTACTGATGTATGAGGTCAGAGATTTAGGCCTATAATTTTAAGCATCTGCTCTGCTTCCTTCCTTGTGGATAGGGCATATTATCTCTTCCTTCAGTTTGTCTAGGAGCTTACTACTTGCAAGGAAGCACTGAAAGAGAAACTGCAGTGGTTTTGTAAGGGCTCACTAACATGATTTGAGGAGGATTGCTGGAAATCCATCTGGGCCAGCAGCTGAGTTTGTGTCAACCTCATCTATGGCCAGTGTTACATCTTTTTCAATGTTTATGTACTCAATATTTTTTTTACCTCTTTGATTTTAAGTAATGTGGCAAAGAATTCTGTTGGTTTGTTCACTTGCCTGTATCCCAGCGGTGTAGTGAACACACTTTGGAACTGTTCGTTCAGTATTTTACTTACCCTCACGGGGTTTCCTGTGAGAAAGCCATCTTTTTGGAAGAGGGATCCTATCTTGTGTTGTATTGAGGCTGTTCTTTGGCAAATTTAAAGAAAGCTTTAACGTTTGACTTGATATTTTCTATAACCCAAGCATCTTTATTTGCTCTCTCCTTTTCATGAGACTGATGCAGACGTTTCTCAATCTCCAATAGTGCTCTCTCTAGGCGAGACTTCTCGCCACTTTTGGGATGCCTGCTCAGGCTGTTCACAATCTTTGTCCATCATCTCATAAGAATCTTCCTTTCCCTAGGGATCCTATTTTTGTGTATGTTGGCCTTCAACAATAGGACAGATTTGTCACATAAGGCTTGTATTATGGACATGAAATGTTTGTGTTTCATGTCAATGTCTGGAGTGGAGATACATTTAAGCCAATCCTGTTTGAGGACCTCTTTCTCAATCAACTTCCAATTTACTTTATGAAAGTTTAGCTTGGAGAGATTTTGGGTGCTTCGTATATGCTGTATGTCTGCAGGAGTTTTTGGTCCATACATAGACGGCTCTATTATATTGTGATCCGAGATCAGCGTCAGTGTCACTTTAACATTATGGATAATGTCCATATTGTTTGTGAAGCAGAGATCCAGTATATTATTTGCCCTGGTTGATTGCAGCACGTTTTGCTTCATGAAAGAGGCATTGGTAAGGTGTCGCAGGGACTCTGCCTGTGCTTGCTGTTGGTGTACCATTCCTGGGAAATCTGGCCCCCAGGTCATCCCATGTTTGGGAAGTTAAAGTCGCTTAAAGGAATACGTTGATGTGTTGCTCCAGTTTGGTGGCAAATTCTCCTATCTTTGCTAGGCAGTCTTCAAATTTGCCTGTATGACTCGGAGCATCTGGTGGGCGATATGTAGTACATATAACAATATTAAGTTGTCTTATGTGTACAATTTGAGTGTCACACACTGAATTTGAATATGAGAGCAGGACCTGGGGCGTGAGGTCCTCTCTGATGTACACAGCAACTCCACCATGGCTCCTCTCGTTTCTATCTGAGCGTTTATGACAACATATTGTGATATATATATATATATATATAATATATATAATATATAATATATATATATATATATATATATAATATATATATATATATATAATATATATATATATATATCGCAAATAAGAAAATGGAGAACAATAGGTGGTTCATCAACTTTTGGACATTAAAGTGTTAACTTATTTATTTATTAAACTGATAATTATAACATACATTATAGCATATTATTCTTTACATATAAGATATAAGATATATAGATATAAGTAATATAGGTAGAATGAGATATTTTTATCTATTGGCTGAAACAGCTGTAAGTTATTTTACCAATTTATATTCAGGATTTTTATAATAATTACTGATATCCTTATATATTACTATATTTTATATATTATATCTTATATGTAAAGAATAATATGCTATATGTATGTATGTTATTATAATTATCAGTTTAGTAAATAAATAAGTAACGTTTTAATGTCCAAAAGTTGATGAACCACCTATTGTTCTCCTCCATTTTCTTATTTGCAATATAAATTAATGGTAAAATATCTCTTTGCCTTCACCTATTTAGTACACTAGGTAATGTAATTGCAATGCAATAAAAAACACTTGTGTATTAATAATTGGGTATTCTACCATTAGTGGGTTGGATTCAGGGTAAAAAAGAGAAACAAACACATCAATAAGCTGGTAAATCAATTAATTTTTTTTTCCTTAACAAGATGATTGCATTGTTTTTCATCATTTTATTCCCTCCGGAATAATATCAATGTTTTCTTCGAAACATACGTCAGAAGTATAAAGATTTGAATAACAACTGAGTTTAACTCCATTTCTTAATTTATCTATGTTACACGAAAACATTTCACTATGTCCTGGAGTTTCTACCTTTATAAGTAGGCTTTAACATCCTTGGCACTTATGTGAATTTTTGCTACCCTGGTAACTATTTATTTTTTCCGTGTTATTTGTACATATTGAAATGTGTGTGTGTGTGTGTGTGTGACGAGCTTCTTTCAATTTCCGTCTACCAACTCCAGTCACAAGGCTTTGATCGGACCGTGGCTAAGTAGAAAACTGAACCTGGAGACATGCAGATGAGAAGCAAACTTAGCACGCAGCCATGCCTGTGCCTTGAAACTTAGGTGACCTACCAGTTTGAAGTCTTTTTTTCTAAGTAGCTTCACCATTTTCCACTGAACAGATAACACCAGGACATATTTGTGTTAATGTGTATGTGTGCGTATAAATCGTATTAATGTATGTGTGTGTGTGTGAGTGTGTATATGTATGTATGTATGTATGTATTATATCAACAGGTATGGTGATACAAACAGGGAAAAATAGGATTCAAAATATATGTATAGAGTATATGTATATGTATAGCAGAAGCAACAGAGTGACTCAAAGACCAAGAGTTTCGTGCGTTAGCATTTATCAAATTAGTTACCAAACTATTATCAAACTAATTTTTGTTGAGTGCCAACGCATGGAACTCTCGGCCCTTGAGACACTCTGTTGCTTCTACTAAATAGTAATATATAAATACCCGTACATACATACACACACACATACTCGTGTGAAGATTCATATATATATATATATATATATATATGTATGTATGTATATATATAAGATTAATCAGCCGAAATTGCGAGGATGATCCGGTTCTTGACTGAAGATTAAAGGCTTCGATGACCCGTCCGTGTTTTTTGTATCGTCCTCAGGATCTTTTGAGTTTTTGTCCCATTTTGTATTTTTATATATGTATATATATATATATATATATATATATATTATATATATATATATATATATATATATATATAGCTGTGTACGTACCCTTTGTTCTCATAATATATATAATATTATATATATATATATATATATATATATATATATATATTATATATAATATTATATAATATATACATATATATATACACATATATAAAATAATATATAAAAATCTTTAAACATAGACAATCTTTCACAGAGATAGTCACAGACGTGTGTTGCGCGCGGTCTGTACATATATTCTAGATTGTGTGCTTACGTACCTACAATAGCAATTCATTACATACAAATAACTGTACTTAATATTGTTGTACTAATTAAATATATTTTATGTGTGCGTATATGTATCTGTGTGAAGATACCAAACTACGGAGGATTTAGCTTACTAGAACCCACGTCTGTCTGCCTTCGAATCTTTTTCCTGTACTCTCCACATCTACCTCTCTGCATCTAACCCCCCCTCCTACACACAGTGCTCAGCAGTTATCTGTTTTCTGACATTTCTTTTTTCTTCATCTTTCATTTCTTTTATATTTAATACGCACACATACACAGACACATCAATGCCTGTATATAAACCAATGTGCCTTTGTGCTTGTTTATGCAGACATTACGTTGTAAACACATACAATATATATATGTGTCTCTGTGTGAGTGTATGTGCATAAATGCACATATTTGTACATAAATATACTTATATAAATATATAATATATATATAATATATATATATAAACTTACTTGGAGAACAGAAAAGAACGAAACGATATATATATATATATATATATATATATATATATATATATATATATATATAACCATACATATGTATGTAATATGTATTTATGTATGAATGTGTGTGCTTGTATATATAATTGCGTTTTTTAAAAAAACTTTTTCCTACCTCCTTTCTTTCTTTTTTTTATTTTTCTCAGAATTTTAATGTCGCCGCTTGTTTGTTTTTAGAGTTTGTAGTGCTGTTGATATCGTTGTTTGTTATTTTCCTGCCTTCATTTCACCCCCCTCTCTCTCTCTCTCTCTCTGTCTCTCACACTTATTTCTTCATTTTCTTTCTTTTTTCTTTTTATTTGCATTCTACATTACCATCTCTATATCAGATGTAAACTTACTCTTACTAACTGCTTTAATAACTTGCCAGCCACTCCCGCCGCCGCCCATCTGCCTGTGCAAGAGAGAGAGAGAGAGAGAGAGAGAGAGAGAGAGAGAGAGAGAGAGAGAGAAAGAAGAAAGAGACAGAAAGAGACAGAAAGAGAGAGGGGGTCCTCATCTAAGTTCTGTTTACATTTACCCACCTCGGTCTGTCTGCTTGCATGTGTCTATGTCTCCGACCAAATATACACATCTCTCTCTCTCTCTCTCGTTTCTTCGTTTCTTTCTTTTGCTTTCCAACACGCTTTCTCTGTCTCTTGTCTTTCTCACTCGTGCACATGCACGCCTACACACAAACACAAATAAACAGACACACACGCACTCACACACACACACACACACACGCTTGCGCCCGCACGCACACCGACGTAAGTATAAACATATTAAAACGAACACACATACAAATGTGTGTGTATGCATATGTGTGTATGTATATATCTCTATGTATCTACCATAGCCTCGGGCCGACCAAATCCTTGTGAGTGGATTTGGTAGACGGAAACTGAAAGAAGCCTGTGTCGTATATCTATATATGTGTGTGTGTGTTTGTCCGCCCCGACATCGCTTGACAACCGATGTTGGTGTGTTTACGTCCCCGTAATCTAGCGGTTCTGCAAAAGAGGCCGATAGAATAAGTACTAGGCTTCCAAAGAACAAGTCCTGAGATCGATTTGTTCGACTAAAGGCGGTGCTCCAGCATGGCCACAGTCAAACGACTGGAACAAATAAAAGAATATATGCATATATGTATACACACACACACATATATAATAATTCCTTATGTCGAACTCAAATATTTACCTCTATTTAACCATCTCACATCGTCTCTGATGAAGGGATTTCCATAATATCCCAGAAACAGCTGTAAGACTATTTTTCCTTATAAATGTCCTGAAAACTCTTCACAGCCTTGGCTTTGTTATCTCTTTTTTTCTAATATATATATATATATATACATATATATATATACACACACATATATATATACATATATATACATACATATATATATACATATATACACATATATACGTACGTACATACATACATACATACATACATACATATATAAGGAAATCTGCGCAAATAAAATTCATAAAACTTTATATGCATATATGCGCAATTATACATATGCACACTCGAAAAATGACAGACATGCACACACGCACGCATACACACACACACACACACACACACACACACACACACACGCGCGCGCCTTTTCAAGTGGATTTTTTCATTTCTCCAATTGCTTGAAAATAATTATAAATCTGCTTTAAAAAATAACTTTACTCAACAACAAAAACAACGATAATGATGATAATAATCCTTTCTGCTATAGGCCTGAAATTTTGGGTGAGTGGGGTAGTCGATTACATCGACCCAGTGCTCAACTGGTACTTATTTTATCGACCGACCCCAAAAGTATGAAAGGCAGTCGACCCCGGCAGAATTTGAACTCAGAACGTGCAGACGGACGAAATACCGCTGAGCATTTTGTCCGACGCACTGACGTTTCTGACAGGTACAAGGAATGAAATTTGTGAAGGAGTTAGTCGATTAACATCGTCCCCTACATTTGATTGGTAGTACTTCCTTTATCGACCCCCGAAAGAATAAAAAGCACAGTTGACCTCGTCGGGATATGAACTTAGAAAGTTAAGAGCCGAAAGAAATGTCACTATGTATTTTGTCCGACGCACTAACAATTCGTTCGCTCCAGATCAACCCTGATCGTGCAGACTATTAAAGGCATTTATTTTTAAAGTTGCATAGGACTATATCATTTAATGCATCTATCTTCGTTTTATGACAGTAGGGCGTGATTTGATGGTGATTTGGTTGCTATTTCTAGCAAGCTGCTCTTTCGGCTCGTAGTAGCAACGGTAGTTACTGTTTAGCCCTAGGTCATCCCTACTTGAGTAGCACTATGATCGTAGTCCAGTTGTTACCATCTAGCCTTTTTGGATACGTAGACACATTGTCTGTGACGTCTTTCTCTTTAGGAAGATTTGGCTGCTATTTCTAACAGGTTATAAACGGAGGAGCTCTTTCTTTGGTTTATACCATATTAAAGGTGGAGGTGGAGGTGGTGGTGGTGCTACTACTACTACTACTACTACTACTACTACTACTATCATTGTATCCCTAATGTTAACATAGAAACTATTAATATCTTCAATATTATATTAGAATAAATACATCTACAACTATTATTAGTTCTTACCGGCATTATTGTGTATAACAATGACTGAAATTAATAATAATATTTCACGGGGAGGCCCGGTGCAGAACTTGTACTCAACTTCTCTTTAAGACCTCAAAGATAACGCCGGCGGGATGTGAATTTTTTTTAATAAAGGGACGTAACTATGTACCGAAATACATATAGTCCGGTACCAAAGTAATAACGGTGATTTCTTTGGAGTGTGTGTAATATTTTGATGCATTGGCAGAAAACCATATATTTTAGTAAAGAATTCGCAGAATCGTTAGCGCGCTACACAAAAATGCAGAAATGTTACGGCCGTATATATTCGGTGATCAAATCCTGCTCAGGCCAACTTTACCTTTTCATCCTTCTGGGATCGATAAAAACTAAAGTACCCGATTTAATTTTCCTATAAAGAATCCTAAATGAGAATGTTATTTACTTGGAGTATTCTATCGATCTTGAAAAGGACTGCCTAAGATTTGATCTCAGATTCTTTAAAGATTCTCCCCTGCTCCTCCCGCTATGATGCTCTGAAGGAGGGAATACTTAACTATATTGGGTCTCGATACTTGACTAGTTCTTATTTTATAGACACCGAAAGGTTAAAAGGGTAGAGTCTACGTTGAGTTTGCGAATATATATAAAGAATGGAAGGGTTGTGATGTTCATAACTCACCCCGAGTATTGGAGAGTTAAAGGAATGGAAATAATACCCTGAGATAAGAATCGAAACCGGACTCGATAGATCCAAGAACTTTACCTATCTTCAACGTTCAGCAGCAATAATTTTTTCATTTTTTTTTTTTAACTACAAATTTTAATATTAGAGGGTAAGGTTGAGTATGGTTTATTCTGGTATATATTATTAAATTCCTAATTCTTTTTTATCGGACTGAGGGGCATTAAAAGTCAAAACAGAAGCTGGTCCGATCTTCTCACGTAAGCGCAAGGCCACACATAATATAGGAGACGACGAGTACTGGGTCAGTTCAACCGACAAGTGTAGACGGTTGAATTGACCCAGTAATCGTCTGGTACATATAATTTATTATTTTATTGAAATCCTGAGGCATGGGTGGGGATGAAAAGCATTTTGGCGGATTTGAAGTGGAATTCAGGCGGCATACGGGCATAATTCAGTACTTCAAAGCATTTAGTTCGACGCTCTGCCATTTCTACCTCTCTACCGTCGAAATAATGATTTTTCTCTAGGTCTGGCACAAGGCCACCATGCTTATTGTGAGGCGTGTGTAGTGGGGAAATACAGACGATGTAAATCGACTAT